>NW_009734570.1:33910-67256 GCF_000703405.1 Apaloderma vittatum | reverse complement strand
TCCCTAGCATTTTATATATTGATATACTCAGGTCTTTCTAAAAGGTTTTTGGCAACTTAGATGATAGATCAGCATCTGCAGTAATAAAAGCTAAGATATACAAAAACCAGAGAACGTTTTAATTGTATGATCTAACACAGGGTATTACTCTACAAATAAAACAGATCTTTCTTCCCTTCTTTACTTGGTTTTATTAATAGGTTATCAATGTGGTAATATCCTGAAGTTAATATCTATTGGCATTGCATTAAGCATGTCTATAAATTTTTGTTCAAAAAGATGCTGGTTAACAGCCTCCAGGTACCTTCATCTGTTCCTTGGTTTCCTTTGCGGAGATCTTCTCTCTTTCACCCATGTGTCAGTGGAACTGGAAGGGTGACTGAGTATTTTGGGACAATCAGTGCTAAGGAGAGGTTTTATAGACTTAGTATATAAAGCTATGCCAAAACATAGCGTCACTGAGGAAAAATGAAGATACCACTGTAGTATCTGAGTATAAAAAGTGTGGACTTCTATTTGTTAGCTTTGATCTTTTGGGAGATGACTGGAAGTGCTGTGTAATGTATAATCTCTATATTTTGAGAGGGAAGTAGCCACATCCTTTCTGTTTAACCTGATAATTCTTCTTAAGTTGAGGATTCCTCAGGAAATGGAGTTGTCCTCTTGAATATAGATCACTGGGGTTTTTTTCTGTGTAGTTGGGCTTATAAATGGAGTGAGTCCATGTCTCAAGTTATTCAGGTGGCTATACCTCCAGAAATCACAGAATCGCACAACGTCAGAGGTTGGAAGGGACCTTGGAAGATCATCTCGTCCAACCCCTGCTGCCAGAACAGGATCACCTACAGTAGGTCACACAGGAACATGTCTGCAGTCTCTAGGAATATTCTAGTCTCAGGAATATTCAGGTCCTGAAATGTTATCTCACTGGGTTGTCAAAAAAGTCAACAAATTTTTTACAACAAAAATTACTTTGCAGTTAATATAAAAATTGAACAGATTATAGAGTTCTTCGCTCTCCTTACTTTGTAACAGTGCAAACTATATTCAGGTGCCTGGAAGCAGTAGACTATCATAGTATTTAATTTTCATACTACCAGTTTAGAACTTGCCTGGAGGACTGGTGACCTAAATGTATTTTTATGTATGATAATTTTTGTGCTAAAAAAAAAAGAGAGGAAAAGGGGGCTGGGAGAGGAGCTCACAACTAAAATATCAATGGCTTTAGGTAGATTTTTCACATTACAGAACCTTTGTCATTGGGAAGTTATTGATACCTGTACTGATATATATTTTTAAATTAATTTGATTAATGATGAAGGCTTGCACAAATGTAAGTGTAAACTAGATAGAGGAGTTACTGCTGAATATAGGATTGAAGTTTCTAAATAGTTTGAGATGTTTAAAATGGCTTGTCTTTGTTTCTGGCAGTGATTGAGCTATAACTGCAGACTGGTTAAGATGACTCCTCAAATGAAAGTGAAACACCAGTTTGAGAGTGTAATTACCATTTATTTTTTTTTGCAGAGAGAGATATGCAGCTTTTCTTTCTCATGTCCTTTTAATCTATTTAACAGTATTTGAAACAATTACAAAAAGTCCTGGAGAATTCTTTGTGTAAATGATGTCAGTTGAGTCCCCCCATAAGACTGACAATTTGGAATTCAGGCGAGACTGACTAACCTATTGTAATTATTGTACGTTCATATGACTTGCAGAATTGAGACTCTGCTGGTTCAATTTATGCAGAATTGTGTATGCTTTACCCAGAACTGCACGTAGTTGCTAAATGTCTCTTCCAGAGGAACTCTTTGTACTATAGCCAATACAATGTCTTACCCAAATTTTTGAGTAAGTGTATGAGATTTCTTGTAGCATCATTTTATATCTAATAGATCAGCAGCAAATTTTCTTGTGTGGTTGTTTTTTTTTTTAACTGGTTAGGAGAATGTTTAGTTACAGATGTTAAACTGCTTCAATAAAGAACATGGCTGTAATATGACAACTGCGTTTTTTAAAGCCAGAGAGGGTGGAGGGTGTCCTAGGTGGGGTGGGGGGGAAGCAAATAATTTAAACAGTAGGATGAAATCTGTTTTAGCTGTTGGCCTAGTAGCAATTCCTCAGTGATTTTCTATAAATATAGTCATGAATTCAGTTGACTGTCTCCTGATTTATCATACAGGAGAGAATAATTAAGATGTCTGGATGATACACTTCTCAGTGTACTTTGTCAATTTCAAACTGAGAATCCATCTCAAAATTCTTATGGAAAAGATTGTCTAGTTTTTTAAAGTTTTCGCAAATGGGAATGGTAATGGAATTATGGTGATACTATTTGTATTTCTTTTGGCAGAGCTAATCCTCCATGTTAAATGATGCCATATGTTAAAAGCAAAATGAAAAAACCCTCTTCTTGAAACATGAATTATGAATTAGTTCCATTTTTGTATTTTCTTGCAGAAGAGGATAATTAAGCAAAGAGACTGAGTGCAGTTAACAGCAGACTGTAGCATGCCATATATTTTCAGGACCAGTGATGATTCTCATACTCATTTCATGAGAAATCTTCCCAGTCTCTGCATTTCTGATGTGTTCGTTGTTATAGCTGAACAAGTAGTATCTTATCGTTCAGGGGTGAGCATCAGAAAATAAGAGGTTTATGGATAAAGACAATACTCTAATACACTGTGATTATTTTGTTTTCCAGAGTCATCCAGCCATACAACAAGAACAATAATGGTAAGTATGGAGAAGATTATAGGTACCAAGTTATCTATAGATACAATTTTTTCTTTGAAAATATATAGGATATAAAAGTATCCTGAGCCATGGGCATGATTTTTTTATGAAGTCCTGTATTGCTGCAGAAATAAAATGAGTGAGTCTGCCACTGCATTTTGTGGGAAATCTTGCAAAAAATGTTGAGGTTGAATAGCTTATGAAGTAGCAGTGCTGTCTGAATAGGTGAAAAATCCAGTTATGGTTGTGTGTGTTTTGTGTTTAAGTGATTTTTGGTTATGTCTAATTAGTGTTGATAAAGTCCCTTGCATTCTATGTGTATCACATGTCTCAGAGCACATTTAAAGTCTAAAACATACTCTGAGTAATTTCTTGCATCACATTCCTGTGAGGCTGGTTCCTGACCTTACCTTGAATTTGACAGTTTGGCTTCCAGAAGTAGAGAAATGTTTAAGCAGACAGATATATCTTCAGAAAATGAGATTAAAAAGTTTTATTCATAAAAGTGTCATGGATTTGATGTCTATCTTGTTTTTTTTATAGAGTGGGAAATTTTATCGGTGTCTGTTTCAGACTCATAATAAAAGTAAAATAAGGACTGAACGAAAATTCATGGAAGCAAAACCTTACTCTGACTGGGAATGAGTCATTCCTATCCTGTAGATATCTGAGGGGGTGATCTTATCCACTTCAGGAAAAAGGCTGGGTTTTGAGGGAAGTTTTGAAATTTTAGAATAAAACCCCACCAAATAAACCGAACCAAACATGATGTGAGCTTGTCATTCCTGCAGTTTTCAGGGTGTCCCTTCAAGTTTATTACCTCTTGTACAGCAGGTATCTCTTGTACAGTATTTGTGGGACATGGAAATCCCCGTGCAGACACTTGATTCAACGAGGGGCAAAGGGTAAATATAGTTCATTGCATTTATCACCAATAGTCCTTAATAATACCATGCAAATGGATATTAGGTAGATAAGGGCTACAGATCACAGAATTTCAAAATAATAGAGAAGTCTGGAAAAAGTGATGTTTCTGTTCTCTACTGGATGTGATGTAATTGACCTATTTCAAAATATGATACTTGGAGTTATTTAACTGCATTCCTCTGCTATAACATTTTGGAAGGGACTGCAAATTTTTTCACTATCTCCAAATTTGCATTGGGATCAGGAAAAGAGCTAGAGGTTAATGCTGAAGCTGGTGAAAAGTTCACTCTTCATTTCTCTTTATTTTTTTCCTATTAATTTTACTCTGAAGATAACACATTTTGTCACTTGCTTTTTCATTAATATATCAAAGCAGCTCTAAAAACTGAGCCAAAGAAGGTAAGGTTTTGCCTATATAAATGTGTCATCACACCAAAACTTGACCAAACTTTAAAGAGATAAGAGAAAGGTTTTTAAATAAGTTTTCTTGAGGTTCCTGTGTTGTGAAGCTCCCCAGACCTCTCAGCTGACAAGTCAGACCGCTCAGACTAATGCTCTGCAATAAGTGTGCAGCAATTGTCCGTTGCACTTATTTTTAATCGTACTTTTATTTAAATATTCTGTTTAGTGTGAGAAGGTTATAACAATATGTCTGCTCTTCTCTGCAGTTAAACAATAACTGAATGTGTAATGGAAAATTTCCTACTCTCCAGTGAGTAGGTAGAGTGCGTCAGTAAAGCCAGAAAGTATACTATTCCTTGCATTAGTAATAGTATGAGATTATCTATTCAATACAGGGGGATATTGCTGAGATCCATTGTTGAGTGACTACTGCAATCAAAAATTACTTTGAAATAAATCACCCTATTTCTGACTGATTATGGTTAATATTATAACAGATAAAAAGTTAAAGCATGATCTTTAGTGAGTTAGAATGTGGGAAGTATAGCAGCAATTCTGTATGCTGCTGTGGATGCTTTGATGAAATACTTGAACTCTTTTTAGGTTGCATTTATAGGTGGTGAAATAATAAAAGTAAGGCATTAAATCTTACCTTCTTTCTGAAGATTCAGATTTATGTTAAAATCAAAGCCAATGAGGAATAGAGTATACTTTGCTAAGGAAAAAGTGCAAATTTTCCAAGAACATTACAAGAATTCTTCTCCTATATTTAAATACAATGATGTCTCCCTATTTTTTGTTTCAAATTATTTCCCGTAAAAACAAAAAACTAGAATTTTTTTAAGGGTCTGTATGAGGGGAAGATGCTGCTTTAAATACATGGTTTGTTCAGATGCAAAGACTGTAAATATTGTAGTATTTTAGCCCAGATGCTTTGGAAAGTCAATTGCTGCCTTTTTTGGTTTTTGAGGGGATTTTGTTTGGGGTTTTTTTCCTTGCATAGAAAAACACATTTTCAGCATTACGTCTATCCTTTGTGAAAAGTTTGATAGCAAATCATGAGGTTCAAAAGTAATGCTTGTGTTGACTATTTGGTTAATTTCTTTTATATGATCTGGTTTTGGAACATGTTTTTTTTAAATAGCGTTTGAGTTTTTAAATGAAATTCTATACCCAAAATGAATGTGTGCCTGCATGCAAGTATCAATATTTACAACTCCATGCTGTGTGGAGACCCTATTTTATAATTTTTGCATTCACTTCAAATCTCTGTGAACAAGTAAACAAAACTAGCCCCAAACCTTGATGCTTATGAGAGGTATAACGCTAATGCCTTTGCAAATAAGAACACTTCAGGTGTGGCAAAAGCGAATCAATACCTCATTTAAACTTAATGTAATTCTACATTTGTTTTACACTATATCCTGTATAATTAGGTCATTGCAATATATATTGAACCATATTTGATTATTACCAGTCACCGGATCATGCCTGATTTCTTCTAATGATTTTTATCCATATACTAAGCTTTTGCTGTGCTTGATTTGATTTTGTTTAAAGATGCAACAAAAATTATAAGACAATGGGAATTTTTTCCTTTTTAAAAGAATGGGTAAAAATATAAGAGATCATGAGTTCAAGTCCACTTAAGAATTTATGGAAATCCAGTTAAGCATTCTTTCAGCCACAGCATAAACATTCACCATTAGTTTTTACACTTTCAATGCGTGTTATATGTTTATTTCTGGATGCCTTTTCAGAATCTTCAGTGGCTCAGCCACTTACATGCCAGTACAAGTTGAGAAACTTCTGGACAGGAGTCTCAACTGTGGTTTGGAATCCGAGTCCCATTTCTCAATTTGTACAAGATTACTCTCTCGACTTTTCAGCATGCATCTTAATATCCTTGTGCTGCTTGAAATTCCTCTGGCAGCTAGTGAGGATAAGGGATTTACTCACCATAATAAAGATGCTCTATTAAGTTGCCACTTAACATGAGGTGTTTGTGGAGTATCTTTGTAGGTGTCTTTGAGATAGGAGCCAAACATTGTTGGACTTGTTGCTGCCCCTACAGTACATACCGCATGCGCAGGGATGCTACGCAGCTAATCCCTCTGTTTCACAGACACAACAAAGCCTTATGCCCTGTGCTCCTTGTATTGAAAAACTGGATTTACAGTTAAGCAATTGATTAAATCAGTAGCTTCGTGCTGCTGCTTCCAGAAGATCTGGCAGAGAGAAGCACGTTCTTAGGTAGCTTCTTCACAAAAGGGACTATTGCATTTGTGGAACGCTGGAGGTGTCGCAGTTGCCCACTGGCACGTGAGTGTTTGTGTAAGCAAAGGGGAAACTCATGCCCTGCCAGGTGAGTTTTGATGGGCAGCATTTTGAAGCAGCTCTCAAAAATCGAGCCATGCACCATCGTGAGGAAAAAGTACCTGAGAATGTGCCCACAGAGGAACATTTTAGCAGGGAACAGGTGAAGCTGTGTAGACATTATAATAAATGGTCTTCCCATAAACTCCTCCGTGTTGAGGCCTCAGAGGTCTCTGAGGATGCGTGGAGACCTCATGTGGCAGGTGAACCTCTTACCAGAGATAATGGGCCTGACTTAAATATTTATATTCTTAGTTGGATATAACATCGCCTGAGCCAGAGCTCCCTTAGCGAGGTTTTTCTTCTAAGCGCACTCCAACATAGGTTTTCGCCTGTTGTCTTTTGGGCATGGAACAATTTTGTCCTAGAGGTACAAGAGATCTCGATGAACATACTCACACTGAGATGAAGAAAAAAGTGGGGAGAAAGGAGTTGCTCAGCACGAAGGAGGATTTGTCCAATACGCAGTTACGAAACTGTGGGTAAAGCTGCTGCTGCTCAGGTGCTACTCTCTGATCTGCCACTGGTATGCAGGCTCTTAATACCAGTGGGTTTGTTGCTGAATCACAGCACAGCTTATTAGTGACGTACGCAGTCAAAATGCCAGCTGCTACAATTCCACATGGCAATGTTATAATGAAATTACTGGGAAAAATTGAGTCAGTAGAGCTTCTGTGGTAGTACAGGTGGTATTCCTGAGGCTTTTGTAACCTTTCTGTGATAATTGCCTCCCTCCAGCACACAGTTAAAAATCATCACAATAAATTTTTTAAAAGCATTTAACAAGTATGAAAGTATATACAAGTATTTAACTTTGTATGAAAGTTCATTTTTCTCGTAGTGTCAATATGACAGTGGCATTGAATGCTCGTTTTTATACACAGTGGTAAATACATATTTTTGAAAGGAGCTAATGAACTAGTTTTCTACTCAAGAACTCCAGTTGTTTTGATAAACTAGAAATTAAAGATAATGTGGTCCCCAGCACAAACTGAAAAACAATGATCTTATTTTCTCTTCCTCTTATGTGAAATGTAATTAATATCTTCAAATAGCTTCAAAGGACCAGGGGAGAAGGAAATAAAAGGGAAAATTCTAACCAATGTGATGCAACAGAAACGAGATTATATTGTAACCTTTTGCAACATTTTCTCTAATGTGATCTGTTGCTTGGAATAAGAGTTTGGGTCTAATAAAAGTGGACAAAATAGAAATTCAGGACTAATAATGGCATCTCTCTCTGCCAGGGGAAGAAGTAGTATGAAAAAACACATACTTTTTTTTCCATCAGGCTTAGCTGTTTTTAGTTTATGCCATAGGAGATAAACTTTTTGTACCTTGCACATTTCCTGAACAATTTTTGCCTGTGCATGTTGTCTTGAATAAAGGAAACATACAGTGGTGTGTTAGAAGGGAGCCTGGGAAAAGAAAGAAGCAATTGTATTTGATAACTTAAACCCATTTCTGACCAGGGAAGCACAGCAAAACAATTGCTGTTTGAGCCCTTGAATGTTCTGTTGTAACGTATGGCACTGGCAATTGCAAGATAAAAATAATTAGTATGAAGTCTGATGGATGGCAGTGTTTTTCATGTATGAATTCTTACTCACTTTTTGAGTGCTATCCACTTTGTATGCTAAGAAATCATCAGCTAAATGCCTTTATGAATTTCTAATTTCATCTAAACTATGTAGTTGATCTTCAATTTCTTCTAAATAACAGCAGAACTACTTCTAGTACCATTTCCTTTAGTTCTTCCTCCTCACCAATGCCAGTACAAACAGGAAAAAAAAAGTGAAAACTAAACTGCAGTCTTAGACACTGAATGAAAAAATGGAAAAAATTAGGCAAATATTTAGAGAGACTACAAAGATTGATCTTACTACAAAGACTGATTTATAGCCCTATATGCAACAACAACTAGATTCACCATAAACCTTGTTTGTCTCTAAGACAAAGGAAAAGAATTTAGCTCTAAGAAAGAGTTATATATGTCTCACTCAAATTTGATGTCTTGTTGCTCTTTGTTGTTTGGCTTTGTTACATCAGATCTAAAGAATCATAGAGGAGAATGTTCAGTTATTTGCACTGAAACAACGAACCCTGGAATTTTTCACTGAGTGCATAACATTTGTCCTACTAGAGGGAGCAAATGGTGTGGATCCGGCTGTGTTGAAAGTTGTGGCATAATGTGAATATAACACATTGAATAGAAGCGTAAGACTTGTGCGGAAGAAGTGAGACCCTTGTTTACTATTTTGGATTTTTACGTTTTTATGACATGATTTAAGAGATCAGTTTTGCATTCTCTTCTGCTAGTCTTTGTGGGTGCTACCAGCCCCTTTCTGACTTAGTGGCTATGGAATTGGTCCCCTAATTAGAGGGTACTTCCGTGACTGTGCAGCATTGTGTGCATTTCAGGAACATTACAAAAATACTGTCGGTAAGGTGGAATACTGGTATTGTTTCACCAATACAATAGCACCTCTTCCTAAGCAAACATGATACTGAATCCATGTGAGAGAAAGTAAACAAACTTGCAACTTTGCATAACATCTTCTATCATACCTGTTTTAGTCAAATAGTGTTATTAGTTAGTCCTGTTGATAATCTGTTATGTGGAAAACAAGATTTGAATTTCCAAGATTAATATGTCATGGAATATTCTTCCCAAATGTTACTTGTACACAATAGAGAATACATTATTTCTACTCTCCCCTTTTCATATATCAGAAGGCAGCTTCTCTCATTAGATGAGTACTTGCTCTCATTGTACCTATTCCAGGTAAAGGTTTAGTGGGAAATTAATGCGTTGTTTTATGTTTGATGATATCTGCATTAAAATGAATCCAGGCATATTGCAGTCAACTCTAAAATATAATGGCTGGTGAGTAAGCCGAAGAACCGTGACAGCAGCAAGGCGATATAAAACTTTGTTATCCTGCTTCAATTTAGGTTAGCGGCAGCACCAAACCACTTGTCTTATTCAATGACTTTTATTTATAAAGAAAGAGATGCAGATTAAGGACTTACGACATGAGAAGTATGGTATTTTAAAAATTAGGTTAATGCCATACTTGGATGAAAAAAAAACAAAACAAGTCTCATACCTTTTTGGTTGGCATACTGGACTTTTGCTCAGAAAATGTGAATTCTCTCCTAAAATCAACTGGTTTCTGTTGTGGAACTGCTTAGTTCATGATATTGATTCAAGCCTCAATTTCTCTTTATGTAAAATGGCATTAGCAATAGTTCATTTAGTTTTTAAGACCTGTGGATATAACATGCAAATGTGTACAGGTTGTCATCTGACCCTCAGGTACTGTCTGAGGAAGACTGAGCTGTTTTTTGAGAGGGGTGCTGTGTGTAGGTTGCCCTTTACAGCAGAGTTAGCTAACAGAATTGTGCTTACTCTCAGGCAAATATATTTCTTCTCCGTTATGTTTTCAGCATGCTGCTCCCCATGTCCATATGACTAATGGAAAGGCCTTGCAAGCCAGTGCAAGTGCCATTAAGACAAGCACCATTCCAGTGATTAAGAGACAGCGGCAAAATTGGCTTGATGCTTCCGATGATGGTTTCTTTATAGCTACAGAAGAGACGAGGTAAGAGAAATGAAATCTAAGCAGGGAACGAGGCTTCACTGCATACATGTTATTGATCCACTATTTGAATAGCAGCTTCTCACGTTATTGTTTGAGGTTGCGTTAAAGTGAAGAGCAATGTTACCTGAAAGCATACACCCACCTTTGCATCTCGTGCATGTTATCGGTTATTAACTAATAAGACAGTCAAGGCTACTTCTCTGTGGCAGAGATTAGAACTTTTTAATTGTTACTAACTGTAGTTCATATACAATGAAGTTTAAGGCACCTCTGATTATTCAGCAAATTGTAAATGCATCCATGGTGTACGTTAGACAGTAAAATTTTCAGAACTTGAAAAATACTCAGAGCACGATAGAAGAACGTAGAACAGATAGCATCTTTTCCAGACTAGAAGTTGCTTTCCTTTAAAAGCAACAAAGATTATAATCTTTTTCAGTCTTTCACTTACAGATCAAATGGTAAAATTTAATGAGCTTTTGCTTTTCCCAGTAGAGCCTGATATCACAGAAAAGTCACTGGTTTTCTACAGGCTTCTCTCTTTTCTTTCCCTGTTAAGATCTGGCCATTCCCTGATTTAACTCAGACTAAGACAAGAAGTTACAGTCTATTTTTGTAAGCTGTGGTTGCTGGACCTGTTATTTAAAAACCCTTAAAATTTTGCTTAAGCAAGGGGATTATTACAGCAAGTAACATCAGACTGTTCCTCACTTCTGTGGTTATTTCACAAGCCTAGGAAAGCTGGTAGCTGAACCAAACTTTAAATAATAACATGAGGAAAGAGAAAGGATAGACGTAAACATAGAGCTAACCAAGGAAAGTGTGCATATTTAGTCCTGTTTATGGTAGATTCAGCTAGGGAAGTTGAAATACTAGTATGTGAAAATTTGGTGGTTGTTTCAAGATCAATTCAATATGATACTTTTGTATGAGGAATATGACAATTCAGAGAGAGTGGTAGGAGGGTGATGAGCTCATAGGCTTCTGATATCTAGCCCAGATTGATAGCATTCCCTATTTTGAAGGTTGTTTGATGCAAAGAGCTTTGCAGTATCAGACTAATACTAATGCCTAGGGCTTATACCCCCAAAGTGAGACTGGTGACCATCTGAAATTTTAGAATTTTCAGTATTTTTTTTTCAATGTTTAGGGAAAAATGCCTGTCAAAGGATGAGATGAGCCCAGCAAACAGGCTTAGACTAGGTGTTTAAATTCTAGGTGATCAAGGTATGGCGAAATGAGCGCTGCCTTTGCAAATCACTCATCTGTGGTAGCAGTGCCTGTTCCCATGCTAGAAAATCCCCCTCCCCACTCCCATGGCTGCCGACACTCTCCGTGGGCCAGGCAGCAAGGCAGAACCTGCGCTGCCTCCCCCTCCGCACCCGCAGGGCTGGATAAACAAGGGGCTTAGTCCTCAGGACTCTGCGTCTGCTGCTTTTCTCCAAATCGTTCAAAGTTTAAAAGACTAAGATTTGAAATCTCCTGGTGTGGGGAACATAGGGTGATTAGACCTCCTCGGTGCTCCCTCAAAGAAGGAGGTGCCTGAAAGTGCCATGCCAGGTCACTGCGGCCGGTGCTGGTGCAGCAGTGCCGGGGATGCTCATGGACTGGTGTGGGGTGAGCCCCCCAGTACAGCCACTCCTGGTCTGACAAGAGCAAACTCCATCTGTTCTATGCAAGTACACATGTGTGCACCTTCCTTCTGTGGTAGCAACACATGAGGAGTGTTAGTGTCTTGCTCACGTTAATCTTCAAAACTATAACTAATGGGAGACAGCAGCCTTTTATCCTTTGAAACTCCATGTTGTATGAGATCTGTTCCTTATCTCTTATAGGGCTTTTTTTTTTTTTTCCCCTGTCCCATCCTGTCCCTGTTGATTCCTTCCCTACCTCAGGTGTGCTTTCTCCTTTCTTTTTTGTCTGATCCTTTGATTCACCTCTACTCCAAGATTATTTAGAAGACAAGATGTAGCTCGTTCTCTTCTCAGCTCTCGCTTGCCTCCAGTCTTTACAGCTCAAAGTGGAAAACACTGCCTGGTTCTGCTGCTAGGAAAGCACTGGTGCCCCGGATTACATTAAATGCTCTGCACTTTGGGGGAAGGAGGAGGGAATAGGCACTAGTCCCTGACAGCAAGCCTGCCCTCTCATAGGAGTTCATAGCTGAGTGTCGCTGTGACGGAGTTGAATGCAGTATAATTGCAATGGGAAGAGATATCTAGGGAGGAGAAAAAGCAGCACGTGATTTATCCAGTCCTGCCATAGAATAAAAAGGAAGAAAAAAAAAATCAATTGCCAGTTTGCAGCCATTGGATGTTTTTAAGTGTGTTCTCAATGCGTAGCTCAGAAATAATCACCCCATTTGAGTCAAGGTAATGACTCGTTCTTTATGATGTTTGTTTCGTGCTGCATCAGGATCTGGTCTGTTTTATCATGTTTATTTGTTCATTAAAAATACATGTAAGACAGGCACATGCTAATTACAGCAGAAGGAAAAATATTTTTCAGTATAATTGCAGCCTGCAAAAGGGAAAATATTTTTCAGTGTAATGTTTTGCTTGCAATGGTCCATAACAGCTGCCATTTCTCTATCCGAAAACATTTTTGTTTGTGCAGTGACTTAAGGTTAAAGATGCATATTTCTATAAAACATCAAGTATGGAGTCTAGAGGGTAAAATTTTTCAGACACTTACCTAAAAAAAATATACTACAATAGTCAGTTGATGTTATCTGAGGAAAAAAATGTAATATTGCTGCTAAACTAAATCTGATGCCAGTCTGTTTCATGCTAACCAAGCCAAAAATGCACATGAGCATTCTGAATTTTATTATCCATCAACAGATAAGGTGAATATATGTATTTATGCCTATAGCTCCATTTTAGAAGACAGTATTATTATCCTTACCCCCTCTGATTTCAATCAGCAATCATTTTTCTGTAAAGTTAACTATTGTATATCTAACTGATCACAGATTTGAGATACTTGTAGCAATGGATGAGTAGGGAGCTAAATATTCAGAACAGTGAAAATAATCATGGAAATTATATGTCACCTAAGCTTTCCATGGTAACCCTTGGAGTTACCCTAGGATTTTAGGGCAGTGCCCTTCCCTCGCCACAATTCCAACAATGCCTGCCCATACGCTTAAAATTTAACATGAGCATACGTAACGTAAAAACAAAAAAAAAAACGGATTTTAAGATACTTTAGGTGCTGACCTGCTTTTCAGAGTAGAACGGGAAAGTACTTTATATCAGTTGTAATGTGCATCTTCATAAATTTCAGCTTTTTTTTGGAAGTTGTAGCTATTTGAATACGGTTTCCTCCCCCGTTGTGTCTCTGCACATCTGGGGAAAAGTGCCAGCATGATTTCTATTTGTATTCCCTTTTTTCCAAACCCAGAGGCCTCTGCAGTGCTGGGCTGCACATTAGCACGGTGCTGAGCCCCAGTCGTTACAGCCCCTGGCCAGTCCAGGGAAGGGGCCGAGTGAGTTTGCATCTGCCTACGTATTAGTGCCATGAATGAATCAGCTGTATGAATTTCTCGACTGATCTAGACATATTTAAGTGTGTATATGTATACATATATATATATATAGATGAAGATCCTCTTCCTGAATACTTACCAGTGTGTGCAGTGAATTTTGCCAATAAATATAGAGGTCCCCAGTTTTGCAGTTTCATCTCTAGTGACAAGCTGCATTCTCTGTTAAACTTTTTCCTGATGCTTGTGTGAGTCCAAAGCCTCTGTTCAGTCACAAGTTCACAGCAGGGATTAATCTAGGCAGTAAACCAGGTGACAGTTCAAGAATACTTACTGTGACATTACATCGTAATTTCTTGTTGACCTTTGCTGGATTTAACATTTTTCTATTTTAATTTATTCTTATCATTTTCAATGAAAAAGGAATTCTCATTCCCAACTGTGAAATAACTTGCTCAAGATTTTATTCTAAAGTGTAAATCTATTTACACAATTCATTGAAAAATCACTCTTTAAAGAACCTTATGTTTATCACTGCTCACCAAGGGAGTCTCCCTATTCCTTTTTAATATACTTAGATATTAGCTGCTAGGATTCTCCTAGCACTAAGTGCATGCTTCAGGGTCAAATAAAAGCCTCATAACTATAAAAGAATTTTATTCAGAGCATTGTACTAAATTGTCTTCACTATAAGGAAGCTCTTTGGGTTTTATTCGCCTTTCGTTGACTATCTGTGATGTGGATTCCGTTATAGATCCTGTTAGAGTTTAATGCAGAAAATGGCTATATTGTGTGAAATGGAATTCTCTATACTGAATCACCATTCTGGGAGTTAAATAATAATAGGAACTGTCCTGCTTTTTCAATTATAGTCTCCAGAAGTTTACTAAAACTGTAATGTATCAGCTTAATATCTGTTGAATTATATAAGACATAATCATAATCTATGAATGAAATTAGTAATATAGCTATTGAATCTCAAGGGAAATGCATCCGTTAAAACTTTTCTTACCAATTCTAGGTATGCAGTGCACATACAGTTCCTATATGCATGCTCTGTCTGTAACAGAACACACTTGCATGCTAATGATCATATTTGTATAGGGACAGCTAAAACACTGTGTGGAAAATGAAAATTTTTCTTCAGCATTTGCGTTATAAGAAATGTGTGGAAATGTTTGGCTGAATGGGTTATAGCAGCAGATTCCATATGCTTTCCCTTCGTGGGCCAAAAAGCGTATTTGCATATAGAACTGCAGTTGAATGACTCGATGCTTGTTTCCTTTCAGTGCTGAAGCAGTTAGAAACCTTCTCACGGTAAGTGCACCTCCATTGGGAATGAGTTAACTGCAACTGCTAAAATTAGAACATGATCTTTAGCTGTTACCAGCAGACATTGCTTCCTTTTTGCTGTTCAAATGATTTTGAGAGGCATCCCCGTGGCAGCATTACATAGGTAATTTTCCACATTCTTCACTTCATGTTCTGTCTCCAAAAGGAAAAACTCCCCTTGATTTGCTGAGGTACTACATCGGGATACCACAATTGCTGTGATAATTACCTGATACCACTCATTTTTATTTATGCATGTCTCATAGCACCCACAAAAAAGCTTTAAAAAAACAGGTTGCATGTTGAGAAAGAAGAGAATGCGAGGCTGACAACCACCTTCAGCGAAACGTTGAGTCTTGCCGTGCCATCAGTGGTCTGGTTCTCTTGCAGAGATGGGGGAGAGTCCACACTAGTGCTCACAGCCCTTTGTGCTGCTGCATATTCCGCCAGCGCTCTCGATGTAAGCCCTAACCTTGTACTTTCAACAGCAAACTGAAAACTTGGATGAACCAAACCTGGTGTCAGGAGTTGTGAATGACCCACCCTCGACCTTTCCCCTGCCCAGCATGTGTTTTAATCAACACTTAGACCAGGTCAGGCACTGTGTTTGAGTTACCACTTGTAATCACCAAGAGAAAAGGGAAAAGTGGAGGAGTAGGTCTTCAGTGCCTGGGGTCCAATATACAGGGCATAGCTGCAGATCTAGATCAGAGTCTAGGTCTAGGTTTAGGTCTAGGTCAGAGTTCCAGTGCTGACTGCTCTGCTTCTTCTTCCTCTTCATGTGCTCAATTCTTATCACAAAAATGCTCAGAGGCACATTCATTCTTTCTTTTTTGGTTGTCCGCAGCTGTGCAAAAATAAAAAAAAAGTCTGTGTGTCAAAACAAGTATTTTTAATATACACTTATACACTCAGGGATAACCTCTTATAGGCGAGGCAGTTTGATTTGAATGGAGATCCTAGTTTTGAACTTCACCATACTTGGGTCCAGGGCATAGTGCATTTTCATTTCATACCTGCAGGGCAGTGTGGCCATTAGCCCCTGGCCCTGTAACCAGCTGCATGAGGATGCCTGGCTGCACCCGGGGACCATCAGCTGCAAGCCTGAGAACTGTGTGATGCACCAGCTACTGCCCTCTAAGCAAAAAATCAGCCACTAAGGATGTAATTTTCTGGTTCTCTTACCTCTGCTGCATTATATAGTTGTCATACATCTTGAAAAGCTAGGATTACAGAGTATATCCCTTAGAATTATGCTTAAGCCTCACTGATAGGATTGAAAATACCTAACTGATTGGCTGCAGCTGACTACAGGTGAGCTGAAAACCGTATCCAGTCACTGTGACAATACAGCATCTAGGGAATTCGAGGAGGAACTGTCCTTCCTGCAATTTAGGAGCAATCTTACTTGGCTAGCTACTGTTCACAGTTGTTATATATTCATGAGAGTGGATAATAGTTTCTGTAAGCTGTTATTCTGACCTTATTTAGCATGGACTATTTGTGAATGCTGCACACCGTTCACACCTTATAAATCATAGTTCTCTGAGCTCTAGCAGAGATATTGGGATACAGAATCCTTACCAGCAGTATAGAAACTAGATCATAATCTTCTGCCATTTTGTTTCTCATTGAGCAGCTTTACTGGGTGTTACAGATATTTTCTTTTGCTATTTATCTACATGAGTTCTTCCTCTGGCTGCTTTTACAGTACCTACTAAGTCAAAGTAACACTACTGTGATAATGCAAAGGTTGCTTTTTAAAAGCAGGATCACTCCATGAAGCTAAAATCAACTCATTTGAGGAATGTGAATATTTTTTTAAACTTATAGAAGGAATAATAGATATAGACCTGGAAAGCATGTATGTAACAAAAAAAGTTCAGTAGAAGTTGTGCCATGTGCCTAACTCCTCGTATCAAAATTAACAAGGTGCCTAAATATTTGTTGAAGGTTTGAAGGCAATTGCCAATGTACCCTCTGTTCTTTGCCTGAAGAATCAGACGAAGAGTACTTTGTTCTTTCATGGGGCTGTTGTACATGGAGTGGGTTAGAAGCCTTACAGGAGATCTTCTTTCACAGAAAACTTTTTACCTTTATTGGTCATAAAATCTCACGGAAGTGCCACCCACAGGAGTCCAGAAGCTGTTGACTGAAACTGTGTGATTTGTTATTTTCGGAGGTGTCTCTGCTGATTAGCAGGTGAAAATTAATTAGCACACAGCTTCGGTCATGACCGCAGGGAGACTGAGGCTAAGAACAGATGGTGGCAAATGACCTAGTTACTGCTGCCTGAAGTGTCACACTGTTGGATCTTATAAAATGATCTTGTCTGTTCCTACTGTGTTATGAGCGGTAATTCAAATATGCTGCCTCTCTATGGTGGCTTAGATACCAAAGTATATTTTGCAATTGCGTCTTTAGGTAGGAGCTTGAATGTAGTTAATGCACGACTCAGCTAAAGAGCAGTGGCAGATGTAGAGGTGTTGCTCAGCTGCTCACAACCTTCTCCCCTCATTTCATATTCAGACAGTAGCTGCAGAAGTAGCCAGAGAATTTTATATTTCAGAAGGGAAGTACAGTTTTTGAAATGAGACTGTTTGCAAAATTTTACTGTCTTGGGAAACTTGGGGGGAGGGGAAGAACTTAAATGAAACATGGGGATAATAGTAAGTGCATTAAGGATTGTCTTAAACACAGATGTTGGTGGAAAAGCTCCTATATAAGTGCCTAACTTTTCCATAAACCTTATTCACTACATTAGACCTCCCAGACGCAATTCAGCAAAACTCTAAAGTGCACGACTGACTCTGAGTCCAGTCTGTCTGCTAGAGTGCCTCACGTGGTCAGTAATATACCTGATATGTCATATGTTAAATTGGGGTGTTGGCCTGTTTTCTTCACAGTTCTTGACAAATTTGGAATTTACTGCAGTACACTTGGCCGTTTCAAATTGTTTTCCTTCAGAAGCTGTCTTTTGTGTTTGTGCAGAGGATTTGATGTAGCTGAACCCAATCCTCTTTACAGGGTATTTTAACTGAAGGTCTTAGGGCTTAACTTTTTGTTAGCTTGCTGCTCAGCTTTTTCCTAAATCCACATCCCTAGTGTGAATGTGTCATCTTGTAATATCTGGTTGTCTTCTATTGTGGGAGTTAAAACCAATTTGGTTTTGAACAAGAAGATATTTTTCTGTAAAAATGCATCTTTGTATGGGAAGCAAATTTCTCTTTCAAAGCCTTGGGAAACAGAGAAAATAACAATAAAAATGCTAAGTTGTCAGACCAGCGTAGTTTTCTGCGTATTTAAGTATCAAAAAAAGATGAGACGAGATTAATTATACAATTGTTACATATACCAAGGATAGATTAGGACTAAAATTAGTCTACTCTCACTATTCCTATGCCTAAACCATAGAGGTTTATCACATTAGATCTTAGCTATTGATGACTGTAATCCTCCAACGTTGCACAATACCAGTCTTAAAAGACGTTTTCCCTTTTTCACAATTTCTGTGCCAAGTCGAGCAGTAATAGCTTGTAGAAGCTGGATGTGGGGTTAAGTAATTATTTCATCTGAAGGCAGAGAAGTACCCGGCAATAATGTGCATGTGCACATAGAAACTAGGTAAGTCCTGCGGTGAACACACTGTTGCTATATTTAAATAGCAAAGATGATGATAAAGCTGCACTGTGGTGATTATGTTAAAAAAATATATTAGTGATCCTCACAGTCTTAAAATTCACTCAGAATTATCCACTAACTTTCATTTATAAGTTGTCCCGTACTGGATTCTTCATTTCAAATTACAGATAGAGGACTTAATTCTGAGCTAGTCTATATTTCAGCATATGTGTTCAATCATTTATTCTTATTTTTCTCTGTTAGCTTTGATAGTTTGGGGTGGGGTTTTTTTGGGGAAAAAAAAAAGAAAAACCTCATTTTAAGTTCATAATGTAAGTAAGGTTGTGGAAAAACAAATGTTAGTTGCTCACTTTTGTGAAAAAGCTTGTATAAATAACTAAGTAGGCATTTTAAGTGTAAAATACCAAGAGAATATAAGCTATAGATAGAGGCCAAAATGCTTACCTGGCAACATACAATAGAAGAGTTGTTCTAGTAGAAAAAGCACAGACCCCCACTTTAAAATTCCTAGTTGCTTCTGTTGTTTAGTGTGAGACACCAGAGAAGTGAGTTAACCTCTGAGTCGCTCCACCTTTTTGTCTGTAAACTTGAATAAAATCGATATACACCTACACTTAGGGATGATGTGTAGAATTAAGCAGTATGAGATCCTGACATAAAAAATGCTGACCATAAGAGTGGAGAGAGCATGAGTGGCAGAAAATGGGAACATGAATATTGAAAAAAATAAAAAAATAAAATAAAATCCAGCCTTTGAAATGAAGCTGACCTTAGAAATTAGAATCATAGAATCATAAAGGTTGGAAATGACCTTTAAGGCCATCAAGTCCAACATACAGCCATACACCAACCTAACACTAAAACATCTCCTGAAGTGCCACATCCAGCTGTTTTTTAAACACGTCCAGGGATGGTGACTCCACCACCTGCCCCAGCAACCCATTCCAGTGCTTCACCCCCCTGTCTGTGAAGAAGTTTTTCCTAATATCCAAATTAGCATCATATCATCCTGTGGCAAAGCTTTCCTGTCGATGCCGCAGTCCACATTTCCAATCCATATTCTGCATCAGAGCATCTGTGTGTAGGGCAAGTGCTGATTATGCAAGAGATTGGTGGTGTGGAGCAGAGCCCCAGGGGACGGGGGAACTTTTGCTCTCCAACTGTTTCTGGTAAGACCGATTAGTTTTGATTTCCAGCCCTTTCTTAATAGCAAGTAGCGTCTCCAAATATACTCTATTGGTGCATATATTATTCCAGGAAAACTATATGCATAATTGATAAAGAGGAAAAATATTGTCAAATTTTTTCAGCTTCAGGTTGTGTTATAAGCTGGAATACTGTAAACACAGTGTCCAGGCTAAAAACCTCAGATGAAACCTACTCTGAAGTAATCAGAGTAAGGAAAGAAAAAACCAAAGAGCCATACAGAAGTTTTGTGTTAGAACAGTTCTAATAAATAAAATACTAAAGTAATTACGATGGACTTTTAAAGAGTGTCAGAGTCAGAAACATCATGATTCCCCCTGCCCTGTGGAACATATAATAGGAAGGTTTCTGTTATCTTGGACTTAAATAACTACATGTAGTTAACAATACTTTTCAGAATTTTCAACACAGTATTTAATGTTGCTGGGGAAATGGCACTTAATGCTTGTATCCCAAGGCCATAACCAGAAGTTGTAAATTCTTAAAATTTTTTTCATCTTAAAGTCTGGGATAATGCTGGAATTGTGAATTAATATGCAAGATGTTTGGGAAGTAGTTGGAAGCAACATTGAGTTCCACTCTTAGCCAGCTCTGATGCGTCTTCTCTCCAGTTTCTTGCCTGTCTCAGAAAAAAGCATATGCTGCCATGTGGGTAATATTTTCATCTAGTAGTGAGTGATGTTTAATCAGTAATACAGAGTGGCCATCCTTCTGCAGAATAACTGGATGGTAATGAAAATTCCTTTTAGTAGAGTGTAAAGTTATGTAGTGTAGGAATTCACCCACACCCTGCTGATATAGTTAGGAAGGATAAAGGAGTTGCTTTGAGATTTGGTGTTTGTGCCTGTGAGCCAGAGGAGGCTCCCTGGCTCCTTGGGTTCCTGGGGTGCCTGAGTATTGATAAATCTGCAACGACCTTGTGTGTGCATTCATGGGGAGGAGAGGTTAAGCAACTCTTTCTTTAACAGAGCAGGCTTCATGCCTTACAACCTCTGAAGTCGATGGTAACTAAGGAGAGGCTAATGAATTTCAGATAAGGTGCAGAGCAGCTGTGCCGTTGCTCACGTTACACATCTGTCGAAGCCTGAGCCGTTGCTTTGTTTTAAGAAGCATGAATAATTTACTTTTACCCATTCCATCAAGCTACCTTTTTCACTCTGCGGAGCTGGACACTGGTCAAATGGCATGAGTGCAAAGACAGGCCTTGCTGCCTTCTTAGAGGAGAAAACTGTCTGGGGGACACGGCTCTCTCTGTGCCAGTGCCATAGTCACTGCTGCCTGGTGTGTAACCCTGCTGAGGTAACAAAGCTTCACCCAAGGTGCAGGGCAAGTCCTGAGCTACTCAATCCATGCTGAGCTCTGTGGTGGCCATCATTCCTACCAACTAGATCGAGGTGTGTTGTGTTTTTTTTTTTAAACTGTGCCTACAAATGAGTCTGATAGGGCCATAGGGCCTCCGAGCTGCTGGCTTCTCTGAGAAGTCAGCGTTTTTCAGCAAAACTGATGTGTAATCATTTTCATCCTAACTATCTGCTGTAGGTAACTTCAGTCTGTGATAAGTAACAAGCTCACAAATGAATGGAGAGGATCATTTCAATGCTGATTGTTAAGATATAGATTTAGTCGTCATGTGATGACTGCTGTGTGACACCATCGACTTATAATTTTTCTTAGGGTTTAAAAGTTTTTCTCAGTTCCAGCATTCAAATGAAAAATGGATAGTATTGCTGAGAATAAGACTTTCCACTTCTTTAATTCCTTCTTTCCTAGGATCCTAAACTGCTTTAAAATATTAATGAAATGTGCTATATTCAGGGGAAATGAAACCATGGAAAAATCTGTCAACTTAGATGATTTTTCCAAAAGCCGTGCTGGTTGTTTGCAGTAAAACTGGATATAAATAATTTCAATAATGGGTGAGGTTCCTGTTGTTCTAGGCACTCTAAAAATGCACACACAGAGATGGTTTCTGCCTCAAGGGGATTTTGATACAAGTAGAATTTAATTCAGCAGAGGTCAAAAGGTGGCTTGTGCAATGCAACAGGTGAGGCATGACATAGTCACAGAAGTCTGTGCTTTAAATATTTGACCTAAATTTTTCATCCCATTAAAGAAAGCACTCAAACATCAATATTTATTGCTTCATATATATGTACATAGTAGCTATAAGCTGTTGCTCTGAAACACAAAACATCAGAGAAGCCCTCAAAGTGGTGCAATGTTGTTTAGGAAGATCTGACACCACGATTTGTAAATCATGTGTCTATAAATTATTTTTCATAGACAACAGTTTTCCTCCCTAAATATTGATGCCGAATTGGAAGATAAACACCAGCAAAGGAAAATATTTCCTTACTAGGGAGGAGAAAAATGGGACAAGCTCTTGAAACATTTAAATGATGCAGCACCTCTTTAATCTTATAAAGATTGTACCACACTATCTGCCATCTGTCTATAGTTCTATAATACAACATAGTGGCTCATGGCAACTGCTTTCCAGTAGCCCCGTGCTTATTAAACCACTTCTGATTTGTTTTAAAAATTAACATTTCACAAAGGAGCTTATTCTTAAAAGGCGTATCCGTGTCAACCCACTTCTGACTTCCAAATATATTTCTCCTAGTTCCTGTCATTTTGAGATTACTTTAAGACTTTAATGGTATGTGGGTAAGCTTGGCCTCATAGTGCTGTGGAAAAATAGCAAATAAATAAGTAAGTCTAAACCAGCAAGTGAAGTAGTTAAATAAAATACTTCTCTCTTCCACACAGGTAGAATGTAGGAAGTGCTGTAACTTATTCAATCTCCCTGTAACCTGTCAGGTTTCTAAGGATGTGTGCCTACAGCTTCATCCCAGTTAAATTCTCTTTGAGCATAGATAGCATTTCACAGATTTGGCCTTTCACTTTGTCTAAAAGCCTGTTGAAATTAATAGCAAGCCTATCAGCCTCCTAAGATAGTGCCCCTTCTTTTATTTTAATCCACTGAGTAGTTACAGTGTACCTCTGGATGCAAGAAGCCCTCAGAGAAATGAGTGATAATTGGGTCTGATAACCCCTAAGGAATGGTGGTTATTTTTTAAATAGTTGGCTTTACTAACTGGCCTTGAGCTTGCACTGACAATTTACATTGCACAAAATTTACATTACCCTGGAGCAGCAGCAATTTCTTCATGAATCTTTGTCTAGATGACTTTTCTTTTTTTTTTTAATAAAAAAAAAGTTTAGTTTTTCTCTCTGCGTGTCTTAACAGTTCTGATGGCAAGTCTGATGGCAAGTTTCACATAAAACTTGTTCCAGAATGGAAAATCCTGCCTTGCCACAGTTAATGTCTAAGACTCCTTCCAGGGTTGGCAGTATTTTGTGCACCTAGCACATTAAAGTTGCTGTTTACGATTGGGAAATTATACCAGAATACTTCACCCCAGTCTAGAGTTTAGGTGGTGTTTCAGCTGTAGTTGTCTGGGAAATGGGTTCTCTTACTCCTGCTGCCGACCTGGGCGTACTCCTTGTACTATCACCACCAGTTGGGTCACAGCACATTTCCACAGCACTTAGAGTTTTGGTCAAATGGCATCAGTCTAAGAAAGTATTAGGTGCTTAATATATTTTTAGTGGAAATGCACTTCTGGACCTTGGTATATAAGAATAATTATGGACATCTCAAAAGTGTTTGTATGTTGGGGACGATTCCACTTCATAGCAAAATGTTTGTCATCTGCTAAACCTTCAGCAGGCCTTTACATGCAATTAATTCCTCTCAAAGTAAAAAAAATTCTGCCATGACTTGAATTTATTTAATATTACTTAAGTACTGTTGGTATAGCTGGATAGACCAAAGTCACTCTAGTCATCATAACTCTGAATCTAATGCAGAGGAGGCAAGGCTGATGCACAACAGTTTATATATAGAAGCAGTAACAGATAGATATGCCTGATTTCAGCAGAGCTAAAGCAAGGAACGCCTTTAAATCCTGTTAGAAAAGGCTTGAAAAACACATTTTGACTAGTATCAACTGAGGGTCACCCTTGTTTTATTGAAGTTTAAAATTGCTGCTGTTTTAAGGTGTGCCATGACTGAGGCAGCTTTTACAAACGCAGTTTTATTACCCCGTCCTATTCCTGAGAAATCTGGACATAAGAGATTATATAGGATTATGCTTAATTTGCTCAGATGGTTAGTTACCTGGAATTCACTTAGATCCTGAGAAAGGGTTGGTTTACTGAAATGATTTGCCTAATTAAATTTAAGCATGGTATAAATACCCTGTAGAGCCTAGCTGTTTTTTCAGCCCAGTAGTTTCCAGTCTGTGTATGATGCTTGCAGAGAGAAGAAGGGTCATAATAGTGTGTTGTACTTGTGTACATTTCCATATTTCCCTGAATAGGTAACAGGGGTCTTACGTACCTTCATCTGCATTACTAATTTGAGAGTTTGCTTTATTCCTGCATTAGCAGCAGGGCATCACATTTGACATAAAAATGAGCACAGTGGGCTTTATATACCAATCACCTATTAAAAGTTTGATTCATTCTCATACCTTTGGTCTCAGGAGGACTAGAAGTACGAGGCAAAGGCTTTAAAATACTTTTTAATTCATATTTCAAATTATGTCTGTAACACCTCATACTTCAAGAGCTAGTACAGAAGTCAAAGGAAAAAGCAGGGGAAAATGCCAATTAGCCTTTCATAATAACTGCAAAGGATGTTATCAACGCTACAGATATTAAAGCCATTTACTTGCTATCACCAAATAAAAGCTTTATGTAATTAAAACATATGACTGATATTAACTGAAAAAGGGACAGGAAATTGAACATTAAAGGTGACTTTGCCCTTAATTCACTGTATTGTTGGGGATGGGAGGAGAGTGTGTTGGAGTGCTTCAAGTGAAAGGGCAATGACAGCCTTATCTTCCCTGGCTTTAATCAGCTATTATTGCAGCCTGCATCTTTAAGTGTTAAAAACCCCAAACTCTGAAGCATTATAAAACTTGATCAGTGCTTCCCAAAAAGCTTAACTGTATTTGGATGCTAAATTCTTCAGTGTAAATAATCAGTTCCCTCCACCCTCTATTTTTTTGCAGTAAAAAGAACAGTTTGGGCTTTTAGTGAAACAGTTGTTTAAATATTACATTTAATGAAGTCAGTGGAAATTTCCATTCTTCCAGTTTTATTTCTGAAAGGATATATCCCAGAGAGCTAATTTCTGGAAGCATTTTCACAATCCTGGTCAAATAGAAGTGCTGGATTGTCTTTTTAGAGTGCGTACCAGATTATTTCTTCTGACAGGCAGTATAGAGTTACTTTCATTAATATTAAGTGAGGAGTTGACTCTCTTGGTGGTTTGATTGATGTAATAAGGTGATATTTCCCCCTTTTTGTTCTGCCTTTCTTCATGCTGGTTTTGAACCAGTATTTAATGAGAATAATTACATCTTTTGACTTCACAGTCTTTACAAAATAGTTACAAATTGTAAACACGAATACTTTACTGTCTTTACATTTAGAGTCAGCTGCAAATTGCTTTCATTGGTAGGAACTTCTTGGCAGTTTATGAAGTTGCCATATTAAAAATTCAGAAGGACAAACTATTACCTAATGTTTTTGTAAACTGTGGGCTTCGGAAATGATTAATGACCACATTTGTTGTGAAAATAAATACAAAGTTTTGCAAACAAATATATCAGAAGGGATCCAGTTCAGTAAGCTTTTGCTGGAATGTTCCCCATTAATAACCAGTGTGGGTAACGGCTATTGTCTATTCACATGAATTTACAAAATATAGCTGTCTTATTATTTTAGAAATACGTGTTTCTACCAGTCTCAGGTTACATTTTTATGATTTCACCATTCTAGAATTCTGCAATATCTTGTCAATCAATTGAATATTTTTTTAGGCCTGATTTAAGATGACCATGCAAAGTAAGTATTAAACAGTAAGTCTATGTCTCTGTGGGATTGTGGGAAGAGCCTAAACCTAACTTTCTGGCTATTCATTTCCTTTTCTTTTGCCCTGCTTATTAAGGATGCGGTGCTTAACTAAACGATGCTAAATCCTAAATTGGTATTCCAGGCCATGAGATGCTAAGGACATCCTGCTTTCAGGCAGCTAAAATGAATACTTCTCTCCACCTTTTAAATGTATTAGCCAAAACAGATGTGTGTTTCAGGCTCCCTTTAACTGCTAGGAGCACAGTATCTTGTCATGACTTTTGGTTTTTGTTTTATCTTTATGTTTTCTTCTGTGGCCCAGTTAGTCAGCTGGAAGCTTCTCGGGGAATACTAAATCCATAACTAAATACGTTTGAAATTTAAAATGCAGATTATCATTTTAGTATTCAACACAATGTATTTTAAGGTGATTCTCGTCAGTGTCACATGCCACCATTTTTCCCTTTTAGAATTAACAACTCAATAAGATCAAAGGGGAAAATTACTTCTTGAGTTACCATGTCAATGTCTTGATGCAGGTAGACACATCAGCACCCTCTAATTTGTAGTCAGGTCATGTTTTCAACCTGGAAAGTTTGTATTAAAAGGCCTGGTCTCATTTAGTGTTAGAGGCCCAAGATTGCTTTAATCCATTTCATTAAGCTCACAATCTCTGTAATTTATAAAACTACCTAAATGAAAGGTGGGATTCTCAACTTCAGTGAATTCAGGAAATAGGTCTTTTTCCAGTAATGTGTAATATTCAGGACTCTGCTAATGAAGATGGTTCTTGACACGCTCTGTGTGTGTCGCTTCTGTCTTTTTTGATATTCTACCGTGGATATGCTCAGTATTGTGGTTATTGATTTATTACATTAGAGAGACTGAGCAGCTGAAACATAACAAAGCTTTTTGTTTCAGAATTAACTATCCTTGGATGTATAAGTTTACAATACAAACAACATGGTTGCATGTAGTTAGTATGTTTGATTTATCATCCTGGAAGTCTAAAATTTAAGTGAATTACTGCACTTGAAATGCACTAGTACAAAAAGCTCAGAGATTTGGGTCATGTGTTACCTGCAGAATTGGTACAATGCAAATAACAATTACTCTCAGTCCATCACTTTTACAGAGGTAACATATTCACTTGGACGCTAATGAGGTTCCTTCTTTTGTAGTCCTTCATTCCTGTATTGGTATCACATATGATGAGTCACCATTTGAGCATTCTGGCCCAAGATTTAATATAATTAAGTGTTATTCTCCAGAGACCATGTAACACCAGTTCACTTTTCACTGAGCAATTATCAGTTGGAGACAACTGTGAATCATCAGTTGATGGACAGGGCTCACTCTTGCTGACTGCAAGGCTCTTTTCTATGAATTAATTAATGTTTATAAATATGTAAGGGGTGAGTGTCACGAGGATGGAGCAAGGCTCTTCTCGGTGACAACCAATGGTAGGACGAGGGGGTCCACCTAAATTTGAGAAGAAACTTCTCAGTAAGGGTAACAGAACACTGGAACAGGCTGCCCAGGGAGGTGGTGGAGTCTCCTTCTCTGGAGACATTCAAAACCCACCTGGATGCCTTCCTGTGTAACATCGTCTAGGTATTCCTGCGCCGGCGGGGGGATTGGACTAGATGATCTTTTGAGGTCCCTTCCAGTCCCTAACATTCTGTGATTCTGTGTAATTAACGTTCCTGCTCTGGTAAGAGTATTTATGTTTGTTATAGACTCTTGAGCAGTCTTCTATTAAAGACCGGGATTTATCTCTTCTCTTGTCTCTTCTTTCCCTTTTTTCCTCCTTCCCTCCTTACAGAAAAATCCGTAAGAAGTTCACCAGATTGCAGCTGAAAAGAGCTTCCAGAACACCTTGTTCTCCGATCATTGCAAAGACAAAGTCTCTCATGAACAATAGACAGGCACGAACAGAGCCAGGAACCATCATGCACTGAAGATATAACAGCATCAGCACCATAATCATGTCAGAATCATGTTAAATTGTGAATGCAGATACAACAGGACCTTCCACATCTTTGAGACAGAAACACTGTACGGACAGATTGTGCTGGGTTCCGTGTTCTGGGCAGGATCCAAGAGCAGCCCTTGTTTTCCCTTGGCTCTGCAAGGGCTACTTCTGGTTTGCTGTGCAGGCCTATCTCGGATTGTCCTGTTATTCCCTCCATTCCCAGTCATCAGTGTTGGCTGGTCAGGGAGGGACCATTTGCACTGACCACACGGAAGGAGTATGGATGCAGAGTCCACCCACCACATTTGTCTATGCCTTCTAGTGGCTTGATACAAAAATATGCAGCTTTCAGAACTGTTTCAGTGTCTTTAAAGCCAGATTTAGCCTTGAGGGGCTTGCATTTTCAAAAAACAGCTGCAAACTTTGGGTGTTCATATTTTTCAGTATTGGCTTGAGTCACTTTGGATTTGATTTTCTGAACTGCTGAGCATCCAGACCCTAAATGAGGACAAGTTGTTTAGCAGTTCTGAAACTTAGATTGAATTAGCAAGTGCCCATAATTCGTGGCCAGTTGTCAAAAATGCTAGCCATACTAGCATTGGTTACAATACTGGAAAGTACTGTGTGTGGCAGTGAACATCCAGCTGGACTAGTTGCATGTGTAGGAACTGGTCCTAGTGTCTATATATTTGCAAGCATCCACCTATTTCTTTATTGTTGTTTGTTTTCATTTCTTGAAGCCTATTCTGAATAATAAAAACCAGCAGAACACCATTCCTAGGAAAACACGAAGAAATATTTACTATTAGAAATGTCTCTCCACAAAATAATTTCTACATTTTGATACTTCTGGATAAGATGATGTCTTGCAGAATGATTTGAAGTTCGTAACTGAAAGGCTACAGGTAGCTACTTACCGTGGAGAGATGATGTGCCTTTTGAAACTACTTGTAGGAAACCGTCAGTCCCCCTGAATGTGGGAATGGCAACAGAGGCAGGTCTTTTTGTTTTTACTCAGGTACTTACAGGTGGAACAGGTACTTCAGGTGGAACAATCTCTGCCCTACTTTAAAATCAAGAGGTACCCGGTGTGTAGCACTGCTGTGTAAACCCCGTTGGGATGTGCTGATTATCTGAGGCAAATTGTGTCCTTCAATAGGTTTGATTTCCATATGGCTTTTTAAGAGGTAGTCAGACACATCATAGTAAGCTGAGATGAACTTCAAGATATTTTTCTTTTCCATCTCTTTATTAGGTATCTCTGAGGGTGTAGTATAGATAGGAGATTTTCATCAAATTGTGGGCATGCACTCAGCTCTGTGGTTAGAAAGACGAAGATGTAAGCGGTGTCTCTTACCTCTGCCTGATTCCCCCAAAATAATTCCCCTGCCCATGCAACTTAGAGTTTCAGCCTGAAAGAGCATCTGTGATCTCAGCCTGTAACTAGCCATACTCTCTGTGTAGGATTTAGAGCTCTTAAGACAGTGACCCAGATGCTTCAAAAAAAGAAAGCACCTTGACTCCCTGAAAGGATTTTCTGGACTCATGGATCCAGGTCTTGTTCACTGTCCTTGACCAGCAAGAAAAGGGTAAATACGAAGGAAAGATTATAACTTGAAGTGCTCCTAGTACCCCGAGCACGCTAGTGATGTCACTGATTTGGACTCAATTGGAGAAGATCTGGGATTCATCTGCTTACAGTTCTTTCCAGTAGCTGCTGAAGTGTGCAGCCCTAGGAGTGTCTTCTAGCCACAGGATCTGCTTTTTCCTCACAACAGGAGGACTTTTCATCAGACAGCTGAGCGGAGACGACCTATTCCTGTTAGTAAGAATTGCCTTTATTAACTACGACATATGGAAACACCTTCTGTATAATAGCTTCCTCACCCATTAAAATAAAGAAAACATGATTATTCAGCAATCTGTTTGACTGAAAGTATGAAAAACATGAACAGAAAGAGCTTTGTCTCCCTCAGGCATCAGTAGAGTCACAGACAGCAGACTCATTTTTGAAGTGTCATTAGCTGTAAGGTGGTGGATTTTTTACCCTGCCTTATTAAGCTTCTACTCAAATTATTCATTTTAGTCAGTGTGCTATGGTGTCTAGCCAATGTTTTGTAAAATCTCTGTGTGTTTCTGCTTTTGACAAAAGTACTAGTATCTGTAATGGTCTGATGTGAAGTCATTTTTTCTTTCCCTCTGAGGAGAGAGAGATTGGAAACACGACTCCCCGTAATGCAGCCAGCTGCCTGATACTGTTATCTTTTGCATCAAATAGCCAAGGTAAGGAAGAATCCTTTGTAGCTTCAAGCTGAGGTGCTTCATCTGGATACACGGGAAATAATGCCCGTGGCCCTGCCCGGCCGAGTCTTTCCATAGGTTGCAGCAGCAAATGCTTGGCGTAGGTAAAGGCACGGAGGAGACTGTTTGCTGGAGTAACTTCTGCTCTGTCTTTGAACTGTTTTCGCATGCAGCTAGCTGCACAGAGACTTTCCCTCCCATAAAATGCACACGGTGCACAGAGAAAACTGCACGCCATGTATTGCACCTTTGTCTCTACCTGCTCTCTCTCTCCATCCTACCTTTCCTGCGAGGGGTTTGCCAGAGATGGACACAAGATTTACCTGTGAATTCCAACTGAAAATGTTGATGGAAGATTAGCTGAAGACATGTTCCTACTGGGTTTGGGCATAAAGATTTAAATATTGGTAGAAATCGTGACCTTCCTTACCACGATATCCATGCTTTCTGTTGAGTTAAAGATTTTTCCACTGGCTGTGAGCAAAGATGACACATTCTTATGTAAAATGTAGCAGTATATCCACAGCAAATCAGAGTTCAGTACTGTTTTGATCAGGCTTCCCAAGACTGTTATTTTAAAACTAGCTAACGTATATCACCCATCAGCAATGACACCGAGTATAAACATAAACCTCAGAAGGAAGGACAAGAAGTTTGGTACTTAACCATGGATGCAGGCAAGAGAATCTAGGCAGCATCAGCACTGCATCTGCAATGTGATTTGTTTTCCTGTTAGCTAAATAAGAAATCTATCTGAAAATCTGCCTCTCCTCTTACAAATATGAGGTTAGAAAGCCATGCAAAAATGCACAATCTTTTTGTGTCCAGAGGACTCATATAAGAAGTAGGAAGATTGGTTTAACATTTAAAATGTCTGTGTTGCTGATTTCAACTATATAGCTATTCTGCTCTATTGAAATATCTTGTATGTTGTTTTCAGATTATTTTTAAAGGCCCCTGTTTAGTGATGAAAGTTTTAGTTCTGTAGGATGGAAAAATGAGGTTTTGAAATACTTGAGACTGCTTGAAATGTGTTGGTGATATGAAAACAACATCTTTTAAACCAGTGTTTTGATTAAGGGCAAATATAGCTTTCATTTCTGCAGCCCAAACCTTGCAACATGTTATGAAAAGCTGGGTATTGAAACTGAAATGAAGAATAAGCAAGCAGTAGAAATAGTGAAATGGGATCTGTGCTTGCAGAATGTACACTTTTTATTAATCTGAAGTAAGACTATTTTTGTTAAACATAAAAGCTGTTTCAACACATGTACATTCCTACTTGTGGAGGCTTAAATAAAATTCAATGGCTGCATAGTAGTTTCTGATATAGTCAAAGCATAACATGCTATAGCCTTTTGCAGAGAACAATTGTAGTCCTGTGGAAATATATATTCCATAGTACGATGTAGTGGACACAGTGTCTTTATATGTGTACTGCTATGGTAATGGAAGTGTTAGAATCCTCTGGAAATCTCAGCAAAATAATATTAATTTTTCATTTTCTTTTGAAGGTCCTTTATATAAACCTGTGTCTTCATAAGCCAGAGTGGGTGTCAAGAGATCTGAGTTTATATAACTGCACAGTGGAATTTTTTGGAGTAAGTCAGGGCTTTTTTATTCAAATGTTGCATGTTGAGGGAGGAAACCTAATTTTGGAATACATGGGTTTTGGATAAGAGTTTTGAGGTTGTACAAATTTGCAGAATATGCTCCTGTTGCTCATAAAGATTTAACAGTTGGCATTGAAATACAGTATTGATTAAATAAATAAAAAAACCAAACAAGAAGCATTAAAGAGCCGTCTTTTTAAAAGTCTGTTGTTTAGACTAAAAGTGAATTTCTCAATGGAACCGGGAATCTCAATGTTGAGTGTTTGAGAATGTGGAGCACCTTAGAATGAAACATAGTGCTATTTGATTTGCATTAAAGTGTCTTTGTGTACAAATTTTGTGACTCTTGGCCCTTTTTGCAGGAAACTATATTTCTGCATTGACAGTCATCCTTTTGTACAATAGGCTATTGAATGATTAAGAGAGTGGAAATTGATGAGCTGCTTAAACTGCACAAAACTCACAAGTAGATTAAATGGGAATGAGTAAAGAAGATTCAAAAGTCTTGTGGAGACTTGCACTGGAAATCCAGAAAACTCCTTAGGATTGAACTGAAATTGAGGCAAAAGGATTTATAGTCCACAAAAAATACTAGAAGTTGCAGGGTATTTTAGTCTCCAGTGCATTGGCCCTTTTCAGGTCAACATTAGTGTCAGAAACTTTGCTGTCGATGTGAATATGGGGCTCAACCTGAATCCTGTTCCTTACCAATATCTGAAGTAATTTCTCCAAAGAAATTGGATATTTTTTGGCAGAGAAGGAAAATCATGCAAAGGGCTTCTGAACAGAGCTAATGGCTACTACTTCACAGGTTTGTTCGAGACAACTCTTTCCATCTCCAATTCCCCCATCTGTCATGGGGAAGGCAGGTTTTAAGTGGATCCATGCTGCTTGACCCACATGCTAACTTTTGTTTCAAGTGTGTGCATTAGAAAAGATTATATTTTTCTTTTTTTTTTTCCTTCTCTCTCCTAAAGAAGCCTGTCAAGATTCCAAGTAGCAAAACTCAAGTTCTTCTGTGATGTTTGGATTTATTTGGCAAGATGGCACAGTGTCCACATGGAGACCAGTGACAAGCAGTGTTCCTCAGGGGTCTGTTTTGGTCCAGTGCCGTTCAACGTCTTTGTCAGCGACGTGGATGACGGCATTGAGTGCACCCTCAGTAAGTTTGCCAATGACACCAAGCTGTGTGGTGCCATGGACTCACCTGAGGGAAGAGATGTCATCCAGAGGGACCTTGACAGGCTTGAGAAATGGGCCAGTGCAAACTGCATGAGCTTCAACAAGTCAAAATGCAGTGTCCTGCACCTAGGCCAGGCTAATCCCAGGCACAAACACAAACTGGACACAGAGTGGGCTGAAAGTAGCCCTGAAGAGAAGGATTTAGGGGTGTTGATAGACGAGAAGCTCATCATGAGCCGGCAGTGCGCTCATGCAGCCCAGAAGGCCAACCACATCCTGGGATGTATCAAGAGAAGCGTGGTCAGCAGGTCAAGAGAGGGGATTCTCCCCCTTTACTCTGCTCTTGTAAGACCCCACCTTGAATACTGCGTCCAGTTCTGGTGTCCCCAGCATAAGAGGGACATAGATCTGTTGAGGTATGTTCAGAGGAGGGCCACAAAGATGATCCAGGGGCTGGAGCTATGAGGACAGGCTGCAAGTGCTGGGTTTTTTCAGTCTTGAAAAGGGACCTAATAGCTGCCTTCCAATACCTGAAAGGAACCTACAGAACAGCTGGGGAGGGACTCTTTACAAGAGTGTCCACTGATAGGACAAGGGGAAATGGCTTTAAGTTGGAGGAGAATAGAATTAG
>NW_009734570.1:0-33834 GCF_000703405.1 Apaloderma vittatum | reverse complement strand
GGAGGTGTTCAAGGCCAAGCTGGACGGAGCCTTGAGTAGCCTGATCTAGTTGAGAGGTGTCCCTGCCCATGACAGGGAGGCTGGACTAGATGATCTCTAAGGTCCCTTCCAGCCTAGGCCATTCTATGATTCTGTGAAGATGAGTTGCATTCACTAGTTCTTCTGGGTAAGTTGCATTAGTATTAAGGAGGGGATAATCTTGGGATTATTATTATTATTGGGATGACTAAGGAAATGGACATCTCCTTAACCAGGCTTACAAGGAATCTCAGTTAAAAAGGAGAAGGTCCAAGATACTCATCACTTCCAAAGTACAACTGTAAAGCCTTTCCTTTGTCTAGCTGAAACACGTGCTTGAGGGGCCACTTCAGTCCTTAATTCTTTATTTCATTATAAAGGTATTGGTCACACATACAAAGCCTCAGCAATGAAAGGCTATATATGTGAGTGTTTTTCTGTCCCTTGTACTAGCAGTCAGAATAAAAGAAAAAGATTAAAAAAAAGGCTGTGCTGTCTGCTTGAAAGCAGAAATGGTTGCAGAGGGCATTTTACTAGGAGCTGAGTTCTGTTTTTGACCTTGGTATATGCAGAGCTTTCATAAAACGCTATAATGCAGAATACTTTTTCTGTGATACTGATTTGACACCGTGACACTTTTCCATGAGGTCGGATGCACTGTGGCTGTTTTATACAATAGGAAACTAGCAGAAGAGTGGCTGTTACCATGTCAACTCAATGCAAAAGCCCTACATGAGCTTTAGGACCCTGTTATATTACAGCCACTTGTTACCACTGCGACAAGGCCAAAGGTTCTTCAAATATACATTGTTTATGTATATATTAAATTTGTGTTCCTTAAACAGAGGGATCTTTATGGAAATTAAAACACTTTATTGCTCATCTGAAGGATGGTAGAACCTAGATTCCAGGCCAAAGGCACTGTCTGTGGCCAATATTTTTGAGATAAACATTTAAATCAAAGCCTGTTTTGTGTAGCTAGGCTGTAGAATTGGCACTGATATTGTGTGATGAGGACGTTTGTTTTCAAGTGTCTTAAAAGACTCTTGTAAGACACAAAACTGCCTGCAGGAAGTAAATCTTAGTCTGTACTGCTTTAGGCAATAGAATGGGAGGAAAAGGATTAGAGACAGATTTCAATGGTGATTCTCTTCCTAGCAAGTTAACAATTTTATGGCTGCAGAATTTCCATCCCAAAACTAAGCCCCAGTGAGCCTAGAGGAGTGTGATGACTCCCTAATTTGTTTATAGGGATTTTTTTCCCTCCACTTCTTTCTTACTATGCTATTACTTTGGAAATTTGCTCCTCAGTAATCTGAATTAATAGTTTCATTAATGTGGAGGAAGCAGTTCAGATCACCTTTGGGCTAAAAGAGGCTCTTTTCCCTAGTTTCTTCTGATTAGGCACATAAAAGAACATTCTGTATAATCATCTCCACAAGGAAATTCACAAGGATTTCTCTGAAGCTAAGTAAAGGGTGTTCCACCTTAAACTAGTAGAATATAGCAGAATAGGACATTGAACTTGGTTTGGTTTTGTTACATGGGTACAACTGTGCATGACCGAGGGATCATTCTTTCAAGCAGTCCTTTCCATTCCAGTTCTCTGGACACTGCACTTGCTTTTGCTGTATTCATCAGACTTCTTCATATGTGCTATTTGCTCTGTCCTATATTCACATATTGGAAAAAGGAACTACTCTAACTTTTCAGTAAGGTAAGTTATTGGGGCAGATGAAATGGAAATTTGCAGACTGTAATATTGATGAATGTCCCCATATTGGTGCTGGGATTTTTCATTAGAATTTTAATCTGGTTTCAGATTAAGAATCTAAGAAAAGTTACACTGGATGCATTTGATCCTTAGGATATGTGTTTAAGCCATAAGGTACTTGTGTTGCACAGTCTATCCTAGCTGTTTGTTAATCCTGTCCCAATGTTTATTTTCCCTATTAGTAACAGTAAGTACAGTATTGATTGGCCTTTTCAAGTGGACTAGACTCAATACTGCAATTTGTACATGCACGGTTAAGGCACAGTTAAATATTTCCTCCTTTTCTATGGTCTCTGCTTTTGCTGTCTTGCTTCTTGTACATGTTCAGAAGAAACGAGCACTCACTGCTACTCCCCTTCTTAGTGTGTATGGGTTTGGCTCAGTTGCTGCTGAATGCCTGGGAGAAGGAAAAGCTGGATGACTGCTGACTGCTCCTTAGTTCAGATTGTGTACTGAGCAATACAGACCACTCTGATACTTCTTATTCTAAAATCGTATGTATGGGGACAGCCTGCCTGGCTGGTGCTGCCATCACTCCTAGCAGAATAGTGTCTTCTGTGGCTAAAGCAGGCTCCATGGCACTGCTTGCATAAGTGGTTCAGAGTGGCTGAGCCCTCTCCTCTGGAGATGCTCCTGTTTTGCTGCTGCATAACTGGAATATGCTGCCAGTCCTTCCATTTAATGGCGTTTTTGGGTCCTAATGGTATATTTTGATCCACCTCCCTTCTAAGTTGCTTCACCAATGCTCTGGCACCCTAATCTTGCCATGTTATGTTTACTTTCCTTCCTTGAACTCTAATCTTGATTAATTTTAACTCACTTTTCAGAATGATGTTAAGGAAGATTATGATTAAGGTGCTGTAAATATCTAGAAGTTTTTGTTCCTTATCACTTCTTCATTTTCCAGTTTAAGGCCGTTTTTATTCCATTACTCTTTCCTTTCCACCTTCCTTTCCATTGTTTTTTCCTTTACTGATAAATATTCATCTACTATGCTCAGATCTTGAAATATGGCATAGTCTTCAAAAGCCACAAATTTGTACCTATCAGGGCCATGACAGTGAACATTTGATGTGGGCTTATAGCTCAATAAGCCTAGATAGCATAATGGCCAAATCGTCAGAATTCAAGTCCTGATTAATACTTTAACTTTGCCCAGTTTTTCAGGTATTTGGAGCCAGTGATTTCGTACTGTCCCTTCCAAAGACTGAGGCTTGCTGCAGACTTGCAGTCTCAACATGTTTGGCTTTTTTACCCTTTCCTTAGGACTTAGAGGAGTTCTCCTCTAGGGTTTGGCTTGGCTGCACCTATCACACGTGCCTTGCCATCCTGTAATTAGACCTGCTGCTTGAATGCTGAGTAGCTTTCTTCTGTTTACTGCTTGTGTGGATTAAATCTGAAGATTTCAGTAGAAGTATATAAATTGACTGCCTAGCTCTGGATTTTCTCCATCTTCCCTTGATGCACTAATGAGAATCAGTTGCAGTTGCTTATTATTTTTAAATAGCAGTTAATTTGAGAAAATCTGATTCACTAGCTCTTTTCATTTTGCTGATTTGATTTCAGCCTTCTGCCCATCTGGGCCAACCTACATAAACTGTTCTAAAACCAGTGTGTAAACTCATTGGTGCACATCACCAAAGTCAAAGACATTCAGCCTGACAACCCAGCAAAGTGTTGTCTGCAAGCATGTACTCTGACCCTCTCTTTTCTTATGGGTATTATCCTTAGTGGAAGAGAGGGCTTTACTCTGCAATTAATTCTCTCCTGTAGTAGATCTAGCACTTGAGGCTATGGTGTAGTGGTTAGGTATGCTGGGATGAAGGTTGGACTAGATGATCTTCAGAGGTCCCTTCCAACCCCTAACATTCTGTGATTCTGTACCTGCGAGAGAATCAAACTGACTATCCAAAAACCTTCCATTTAACTACTGAGTTCTCTGAATGTTGAGGTCTGGTGACAGTGTATGAGACTGTGGAGTTGCATAGACAGAGAAATTACTTACTGAGCAGATCAATTTAGCCTGTCTGAGGATGTTCTGAAAGAATCCCACACTCACCTAAAAACTGTAGAATTAAGCTCTGTAAAGTCACATGGTACTTCTAGAAATGGCCTTCTGGTCAAACTCCAGCATCTGTGCAAATCCTCTTGAAGGCAACAAAGAATGCTGAAGCAGGATTGTGGGCTAAGCCATAAGCTCTTTCAGTTAGGGCTAATATCCTCCTTTAATTATTTTAAAATGCTTTTCAGAATTATAGCTTTGTGTCAATGTGATATTAAAGAAAAAAGATTCAAGAGCTGACAGTAGATATAGGGTCCTTTTAGCAATGGACACAGGAGAGGATGTCTATGGGAGAGAGGTGTGCCGTTACCTGATATGATGGAGAACAAGATGTGTTCTCTAAATCAAAGAAAGGAGTGGGTGAGCATTATGAGTTCCTAGTGGTCCTCCTGCATTTAACACTGTGGTGAATTCTGTTCACAGCTTTTTAAATGTTTTTCATTTTATGGCCAAAAAAAAAAAGATAGGATAATACATGGAAAGGTACAGGATGGCTGTACGTGATGAAACATTGCTTTTTTCATTATACAGCACAGGGAAGTTGAAATGTTATTTGTAGAGGATAAAGGTGAACTTTACTCATGATTTTATGAACTTCTTTATTGCACAGTTCTCTTTGTGCAAACAGCACTTGACACTCTCTTGCCTTTTGTTATTTCCAGCAGATTGGAGTCATTTGTTTTTTAATGCCGAACTGTGACAGAGCAGCAGGTGTTGGATAAAAAGAATCAAGATCACTTTCAGGTTTTGTACAAATATTTAGGGGGATTTGTGAAGTACTGTAAAATTCAATTAGATTTGCTTCCTACCTCCTTTTCCCTAGACCACTGATTTGCAATTCTGGAATAATTCCTCATCATTTTTCCAAAACTGGAGCTGATAGCAGGACTGGGCTAAGACTGTGGGGTTGGTGATCGCTTTGCAAACAGCCACGCTGACTGAAGATGTCACCCTGGAACAGCAGCTTGCTACTAATCCTCTGCTGGGGGTTTTCAATTTCTCTCAGCAGAACTGCTGAGAACTGCTTCACAGTTAGCCTGAAAACTAGGCTTAACTGTGTGGTATTTTCTGAAGTGAAAGAAAGACGATTTATGTGAAACCACTAACAAGGAGGGGGGAGAGTAGAGACGAACCTCTGATGGGCACGGAAGACAAATAGCTTGGGTCAGTAGCATCTTCAGCTCCACAGCTAGATCTGCAAGAGGACATTTGTCCACATCCCAGCTTAGCCTCTGTGTTTGCCTAAGGAATTATTATCCTTGCAGAAATAACTTTCCATGGGGAGCTATTAAGATATTGGAAGAACAGAAAAGATGTCAAATTAATCAATGCAATGTCACAGCCAGAGTCAAGCATCTATATATTTTGGACGAATTCAATGTCTGCACCTATGCCTGTGACGAGTCCAGCCCAGCACTGCTGCCAGTGTCTGCTCCTCACCAGTTTTGTGTTCTCTTCTGCATCTGACTGTGACCACTTGTGCTCATTCACTGCCAGTTCAGGAGAGTCTATTAGTCTTCAGCCAGGACTGGACACCTATTAAGTAGTGTCAGACTCTGAATTGCTGCTTGAGAACAGCCTGCTTTGCTCAAAACTCAGACTGCAGTTAAGATAAAGGTCAGTGACATACTTGGTACAGTCTATCTGTTTGAAATGTCAAGTAACATGATAACTTTTCCGTAAAGTAATAGGTTAATCCAATTTGATCACTGAATAAGGAATAATTCTCTTTTCTAATATTTCCACAAGCCAGTACTGTCATGAACACAGATACTGAATTTCTGATGGCTGGTGAGATGTATTTCTGTGTTGTTTGTTGCTGTGTACTTATATTCAGGTAATTCATTCAGCTCTCATTATTGCAGGATGCTGTAAGTGACTGCAAAAATTTCATAAATATGCAACTAAAAATCAGTAGTGATTTATGAACTAAGCCAGTGAGATTCAATTTTAGTAAAATGTGTGATGATCAGCAGTCAGAAAGAGACTCTGGTAAACAGGCATTTTTTTCCTGATTTTTTCTTACAAGTACTGCAAAGAAAGAACATGTATTTTGCTAATCTCATGAAAAGTTTTTAGAAGTTACCATTCATTTTTTAACTTGAGCACCATCTAGTGTGCATGATAAAAATAATTTTAAAAGTAGATAGAAGGCCAGTTCATTATGGCACTTAGCAATGAAAGTACTGGAATGTTTTCAGTGTCAAAAGGAAACAAGCATATCAGAGATTAAGTCCTTCTAACTTTCAGTAAAACAAGCTTCAAGTGCTATACATTCTTATGAGCCCCCTCCTACTTTTATGTCCCACTTAAACACTTGCTTGCACTTAAAATAAATGCAAGAAATTAAAAGCACAAAAACTAAATACATCTATTCACAAGCTGGTTACAAGTACAAAAACCAACAGCTGGTTTTTTCCAAATACAAATACATATTTGTATATTCATGCAAATACAAATATGAAGTCCTACATATTGCTATAAGTTGATACTATCTGCTCCACCAAACCTCTAGCTTTCATCTAAATGTATCTTGGAAGATGTTCTCTAGATCTTGGAATAAAGTCAGAGATTAATTTCTTTCCTGTGTGCCTGGATCAGGAGTACATTTATGAAAAGGTCAGTGTGCTGTTATTTTTCTGTCAGCATTGCTTCATGCAGCATGTGCTCCATGGCATACTATGAGGCCCATTGCTCTCTGCAGCTACCTGAAAGGAGGTTGTAGGGAGATGGAGGTCAGTCTTTTCTCCCAAGTAACAAGTGATAGGACAAGAGGAAATGGTCTCAAGTTGTGCCAGGGGAGCTTCTTGATACTAGGAAAAAAATTCACGGAAAGGGTTGTTAAGCACTGAGCAGACTGCCGAGGGCAGTGATGGAATCAGCATCCCGGAGGTATTTAAAAGATGTGTAGATGAGGTGCTTGGAGACATGGTTTGGTGGTGGGCCTGGAATTGCTGGGATCTTAAAGATGTTTTCCAACCCAAATGAGTCTGATTATTGCCAATGCTAATGAACTCTGTAGTGTCTGCAGTACATTTCATTTGCACCTGAGTTGCACAGTCCCTCTGCCAGTAACTTCTGTCCTCTTCCTAGTCCCCTGGCATTCCTCAAAATTTAGAACTGCTGCTGGGGAGCATTATTCTCATGCAACCATCACCAGTCATGGCTCTGCTTCTTGCTACAAGAGTTCCCATGATGAGGGAAAGATCTGAGTAGCTTTAAAATCACAGGACATCAAAACCTACCATTAGATTTATTTTTTTTAAAGAAGGTTATGTTTTGTGCATCAAGCAAATGATTTTTTTGGGAAGTGAAAGGCAAAGGAAGGGAATGTTACCAAGTTTAAAAGAAACGTTGGACTTGAGAGCCTATCAATTTTTTGCTGCCATTATTTTATGAAAGAGGGGCTGCTTGGGCAGACAAGCCTAAGTATCATTTTAAGCCCTGAAATAAAGGCAAGAGCTGTTACAACTGGACCCAGAGAATCAACTCTTTATAGGGCTAAGGAAAGAAAAAGCTTGTTTGGGGTATTTATCTTTTTCAGTTCAAGCAAGGTTCTGGGAATGGACATCACTGGTCTCAAGAGGCCCATGCGCTGTGCCAGACAAGAGCTGCTTCCTCTGATATTGTATTTCTTTGTGACCTAGCTCTAATCTGAAATAATTCAGATCAATAACTGCATTTTTTTAATGCTTAATAGCTGTATTTGGATAAAACTTTTGAACTCGACCTAGCATTATCTGCCTCACTAGCCAGACATCTAATCTCTAGTGTAGCAAAAACTGCAGACTTTTCACCACAGCCACACAACAAATGGATTTTTCAGAATACATTGTCCAGATAATGAGTAATAAAAACTACATTGTGGTGAGTGACCCCATCACGCACTGGGGTTTGAAAACTATTGATCACCTTGCATGTGTGTGAATTGTATGCCATGTGATCTAGGGAACAGATTTAGTAAACACGTGTTCCAGGGGGATCCTCTGGTGGGAATTGCCTGCTCCATTTGTAAAGAAGGAGGTGAGTAGCGTGCCCATATCCGAAAAATAAATTCACGCATGGAGTTAAATTAAATTTATTTACGGAATATAAGCTCCTCCAAATTTAAAGGTTCGGTATTGGTTGAGGGAAAGATCAAGTCCAAGCACTAGCCCTTGACAAAAGAATGATAATCTGGATTATCATACACTCACCTCAATCAAGCCGGGGGTTCCCTTTCTCATCTGATTTTTCTCACTAAGGTACCATAAAAAGGGGGGATTCCCATTCTCCATTTTAACCTTGCCAGGGGGTACCTTAACCAGGTGGGGGTTCCCGTTCTCACCTGATCGACCTTGCCTAGGGATCCCCTAGACCAAGGGGGAGACTTTACGACCTCATCAGGCCACTGCCACGAAGTAACTCCAACATGGCCGCTGCAAGAGCCCCGTTTTAAAGACTAGTCAATGATGACTGTGGTCAGTCATAGCCATCTCGGCTTCTCATTAGCTGCTGGCCAGCTTCCTGGGTGTAACCGAGTCCCAACCAGCTCAGGTTCCATAGACAAGTCCGGACTAGCATTTTTCTCTTTCTTTGGATTATGCTAAGTAAAGACTACGCGGTGTGAGGTAACCTCTCTAGGTGTAGGAGGTTATCCCTTTCTAGTGGTTTGATACACTCTAGGAGTGAGATACCACATGGAAAATATACTGGGCTAGTAAAAAAGGGATGAATCAATGTAAATTCAGGTGAGATGGCAGAAAATTGAGAAAGCCAAACATTCACTGAATTTTTTTTTTAATTGTTTACGTTAGATCCACTACTCTTATTACTGTTGTGTTTACTGTCTGGTACTTCTATGACATTTATTTCAGCTCAGATTGTAATATCCATACTGTTGAATGATTCATAATAGACTAATTCAGTTTTTCATTTGGAAAGGAAAATCTTGCTTCAAACCAGATGCTATGACTGATCTGAACTTTCATGGGTAAATTGATTACAAAAGCACACAAACATGTATTTTGTCAGAGGCTTGAAGGTGGACTGCGTGTTTTTCCTTAAGTGGAAATATGTTGAAGAGAGCAAGTGTGAAGGGATTTTTAAGGACTGTAAAATCAGCAGTCTTCAACCTTACTCACCCCAGCACACACACATATCAAAAGATTTGCAGTCTCCTACATCACTAAAGCATGATTTCCATTCCAGTCTTTCCAAAGTTCATGTGGAGTTGTTGCTTTCTGGTATGCAGCACAGAAAATGCCACTAAAGTAAGGGTTAAACATATTGCTTGTAGCACTAATGGAATTCTCTTTGCTTACCTGAAGCACACGGAACAAAGAGAACAGGGTGGTGCAGTCTCTTAGAAAGCTCTGCTTCAGTGATTCTGCATATCAATGTGTATTTCTAAAAAGACCAGTGTTTTAATAGTCCTGGCATGGTCAGCTAGTAAAGCTATCTGCATGGAAAAGAATTGCTTCCCATTAGTGAGTGCTTCACTGACAATACAGGATTTCAGTATCTCACGGGGGATATGGCTTTATCATTTGAAATACAGTTTGAGAGCTTTACCATTCTGCCTTTTCATCAAAATTGTGATTTTTGATGGATTGTTAAACAAAGTTTTTATTTGCAAGCAGAGGTGTGTTCTTTTCTTTCAAGGGCCTGGTTTTAAAAGCACTTAGATTTGGCCTAACTCCTTTCTTCTTCAACAGTAGTTTTGTGTTACTCAGAGACTGTTAAGCCAGCTGCAAGCATTCATCAGTCCCCACTCCCTCCAAGAGTTTCTTTAAAAGACAAAATCTAATGGATGGATGAAGCAGCTTGAGCCATCATAACCCATGGGATGAGGAGGGGGACATCTGACATTCTGGCATGAATTGCTATCTGAAGCCAGATGGAGTTAACAACACAGAGCTTACAGTCTATATAGCCACTTTCAGTGCGAGGGCAAGGGTCTGTGCTTGTGTGCCTGTGAGAGTCTCGTACAAAATGTTAAAATGGCAGCAATTAATTCGTAAAGGCAGGGAACGGAGAGGAGAGCTGCTGGTCTTACACTGGTGAATGGGGAAGTCCAAACACCAGCACTCCACACTTCCTACCAGAACAACTGAAATGGCTTTGAGAGACGTATCCAGAGAGAGACAGTATAATTCTGTGAAAATGTCATTTTTTTCATCATTTCATTCTGTGAAAAAAGTAGGAACTAGCCATAGTCCCTGACCTAGTCATCTATCTGTGTGCTACTGAAATACCCACTTGTGAGGTTAAGGAATGAGCTCACTGAATTTCTGTCATACCAGATGTTTGTTATTTGTTGATACCTCATGAAGCAAGACAGATTGCCTGACTGAGCAAATGGGTTTTCTGCATTTCTGGTTTATATATATATATATTTATATTTTAAGTCAGGGATCTCAAATCTTCAACTGTTTTGTTGGGTTTTTTTCGATCATAAGTGAATTTCTTCTTTATGCCAGAGTCTGAAGGCCATACGCCTGCATGTTCCCATTCCTCATCCTATAATTAACTCCTGAAAGCAGCTCCCAAGAATACTTAAAATCTTGTTGATCTTACAAAAATGAAACAGCTAGTCTTAGGAGAATTGGTTACTTTAACAAGCAGGGTTTATATAATGACTCTGAATGGGGAAATTAAGACCAAATGAGTAGCAGACTAACATGTGGCTGTGGTGATATTGGAGAGCATCCTTTACAAAAAAATCTAACTGCCTTTTTTTTTCCATATAGGTCTATTGAATATTGTGGTTTCAAAAGTAATCAGATTAGATTATGTTAATCCCTTCTCTGTGTCTGGTCATTTATGTGACCGATAATTTTTTTAGTCTGTACATGTTATTCCTAAAGATATCACCTTACCTATCAGTGAGTGAACAAAACCTGTTAGCTTATATGTGTGGCTTATTGTTCTGTTTTGAGTCTTTACCATCAGCAATTCTGTAACCCAACAGTGGAATTGTGCCTTATAGCATCTTCCCTGCCTGCAAGCCTGATTTCAGACTGATACAGTCTCATCTAGAGGTCTTTAGTACATGCATTAAGATTCCTCTTCATTAGCAGGCACAAGTGTAGCCTAAGGTGGCCTAAGTAGTTTGTTTTAGAGAGTATATTTGCTGAACCATCACAATTTAAAACCCAGCATATGAAAGTAATCTGACCTTAATGCTTGTTCTTCTAAATATTTCCGACTAATAGCTATCTGCGGCATCAACAGTTGAGTTGCTCCTGCAGCAGGAGCCACCGTGTAGCTGAGGTGATGCAGCAGTGACTGTTTTGCTTGAACTTTATGTTTCTGCAGCTGGCAGCAGGGTAACTAGAAATTGTCTTCATGCAAGGTTTCACCTTCCTCATGTCATCGCTCTTCCTATTAATTCAATGCAACCCTTAAAATACTGTGCCACAGGCATTAAGGATGCTTTCTGATGTGGATGAGAGATGTTGGAAAGAATCACCTGCCAGAGAAAGATGTGTAAGGATGGCCAAAACAGACATTTGCTCTGGTCTACTTGTGTTTGGAGCTTGAATGGTCATATAATGCATGTGTAAGAGTATCCCCGAAAACTGTCCCCAACCAACACTGTTCACACAAAGACTGTAGGTCCTGATCAAGGCAAAACTCCAGTGGTTACAGTGGGCATCAGAGACTGGTGCTTCCTCTTATCCATAAGGAGCTTGTGAATGACAGGTAGACTAAAAGGACTCGTTCTGGGCTGTCTCCTGTGAATGGGACTTCTCTATAAGCCACAGTAACGTATCTGTACTCAAGGTATTATACTAAGAATACTTCCCCTTAAAATACTACTATTTACAATTGAAAAATTAGTTAAGAGAATGCAAGAATAAGTGGCTACCAGGTTTAAATAGGTAATGACCCAGCCCAATTTTAAATGACTGAAGCCCTATATCCTTTGTCAGAGACTAGGTACAATCACCCTGGATTTTGCTGCTTAAAGCAACTCCTGTTTTGTAGATTTATCAGCACAGAGCTTTGACTCAATTTTACACCATCAGACTTTTTTAATTTCGATGTTAATATCTTTCCTATCCATCAGCTGAAAATCAGACCAAGAATTTGCTTGCTTGCTTTCTCATCTGGGCTGTATTCTGTATTTCTGATTAGAAACTTATAGTGAATGTATTTTTTCTTCTGGATTTAACTTTTGCTCTGGGTTTCTTTGCTAGACCAAAGCTGTATTTTAATGTATTCCTGCTTCTCTAGCAAGTTTCCTTGATGTAACTTACTGAATCAGAAAGCAGAGTAGTATTTTTCAATGAGAGAAAGAAAATGTGGAATCTCCATCATAAAGTGTCCTGTCCTCAGAATTATTGCTCAAAAGTGATTGGCATCTTTCTGGTTTGTCCTTTACTCTAAACTTTGATTTCTTTCAACCAGCATTTCCAGACTTCCAGACTACAGCAGACAGTGATGAAAGATTGGTGCATGAGGCTGTGTGTCTTTGTGTCTTAGGTTCCTCTTGACAGGTATAGCTTAAAATCTGGTATATGTGCTAATATTTCCATAAAAGCAAACAATTGACATATATTACATTCAAGTTCTCTGGTTCACTGCTTCCTGGAGAAAAAAATGTGAAGCCAACTCTCTTTTCTCTGAGATATCATGTTCCTAGTAATTTTTTAAAAAAAAAAATCTGAAGATTATGATTTAAATATTCAGATTAGTATTTTCTTGTATTTTATATTACAAAAGCAATATCTCAGTGAGTGTTTGCATATGCAGCTACCACCATACATGCATTACTCAGAGTGAATGTTCTCTTTGTGCTCTTGCCTTTAAGCAGTTGTGCACGTAGTCCTCCTTATGAAGAGACAGCTCTTCTGAAGAGGCTGACCTCATTTTTCACCTCATCCAGAAATCAGAGTGTCTCGAACTGCTTTATTCTGTTCGGAGCTTTGAGAGTCGTGGATGCCAGCTGGAAAAACATTTTCCGGCCTTCCCAAGTGCTTACTCAAGATATGCTCTTGCCACTAAGAAATGGCAAGTGTTACTTAAAATAACTAATGTAGCTACAGGTACCAATCTTCTCCTTTCAGAATTGGATTTTAGGTATTCCTACATCCACATAGGAATACTCTGGTAGGGGGTAAGAGAGGTTTTTGAGAAAGATGGGTAAAACATCTTCTTGGGATCTCTTTTGTCATGAGTAATATGGTTTAGGGGTGAACTTGTAGTGTAGGGTCAACGGTTGGACTCGATGATCCCAAGGGTCTTTTCCAACCTGAATTGTTCTATGATTCTATGAATAGTGGCATTGCTGCGCAAATGTGGTGAAGAAGTGAACATTAGGAACTCTCTCTGTATGCCTTTTATTATTTTGTCTTTAAGACAAACTGCTTCCCAAAAGCATAACCGGGAAGTTTCACTTGCTAACAGTAAACTCTGAACCTCTAAGGAGACATGTGGCCACTGGCAGTACTGGAGCCACGATGCAACACTCACTGTGCAATGTGATGTACAGGGTCACAGTTTGTCTGTCGTGCTCATGGAAGAGGAAAGAAGGGAACTCTGTTTTCAGTGAACAGGAAGGGGATTGACCCTCCAGCTCCTTGAAAGTAATTCTTTTTAGCAATCCATTTCAGTTTAAAATGAAGTAAGTTGATTTACTGTTACAAAAATCTTGCTTCCCGAAATGATCTATCTCTGTGGATGAGCAGAAAGAAACGAGGTGTTCGCAGTGCCGTTCTTCTTGAAGAATTCACAAGCACGCTGTTGAAAATATCGTCATCAGCATAGACTGCGTGGCAGAAACATACTCAAGGACTAAAAAATAGCTGAATATGAGACCTCATTGTAATGTTATCTCCTGACAATTTGTGAATAATTTGCAATGGATGGAATAGAACCTCGTCCTCAATAGGCTCTTGCTAAAATCAGAGTTTTCATGAGGTTCAAATGCGAATGATATTTTCCTGTCTATGAAACCAGTGACCTTCCTGGATAAGGTGGAAAATAAATGACATTGATTGGTTACGTCTCACACAAGAATATAGTTTTGGGCGTCGTGTCTGCATTTGTAGGCAAGGTGTGACAGCTACTTATAAAGGCTTTTTCTGAGCCAAGGAGGGAGACTTCATACCTTTTCTGGGCAACCGGTGCCAGGGCTCAGTCACAGTAACAAAAGTGTTTCCTAATGTTTATATGGAACCTGTTGTGTTTCAGTCTGTGCCCATGGCCTCTTCTCCTGTAACTGGGCACCACTGAAAAGAGCCTGGCTGCATCTTTACACCATCTCTTCAGGTAGTTATATATATACGTTGATAAGATGTGTCCTGAGCCTTCTCTTCTCTAGGCTAAACAGTCCCAGTGCAGCTGTTTATTCTGCTTCACCCTTGAGGAACCTTATTAGCTTTTAGAATGTTTCCAGATGTTCAGTCAGTAGCTGTGATCAAGAAGAATGTAAAAAATCTTTTCCCAGGTCTTGCCTTTGCTGTAATTGCAGCATTTCCTCTGATGTTTTAATGTCATCATGATAAGAATGGCATTCTGTCTTTGGATTTTGCTTTCTGCAGCACACGCCTCGTTGCTTTGCAGAGCAACATGTAAAAAAACCCAAAAAACCACAATGAAAAAGTCATGATTAGATCAATCTGCTTCCTTGCTGTGGGATATGCCACAGTACTTAGCTCTTCTGTAACCTCCCCTGGCTGCCTGTGTTAGCTGACTGATGTTTGTATCTGTGGATAAAGTGCTTGATGGGTTCTAGAAGAGGTCCATAGCTGAGCGCTGTTGATATGACAAATCTGAATTGATAGGGCAGGTAGGGCATGGGGCAAGCTCTGGTGACATTTCTTAGCAAATGGAAAGCAGTCACCTGAAATGATTTTGGTGTGTAATGACAAAAATGATTGGGGATTTTACTGAGATAAAGAAAGACTGAGAACAGATCGTACTGTTTTCCCTGCTCTGTTAGGAAGAGCATGATGGAGTCATGTTGTGAAGAGATGAGCTAGATGTGGTAATCACCAAAGAATGGTTGTAGATGATTATGTGGGAGATTTAAATACATTTTTCATTTTTACAGAGGTCGTCTTATTTTTCAGGACCAGTAAGGTTGGAGTAGTGTTTTGTGTGTTTAACCTGCGCTAATTGCTAGGTCAGAATAACCAGTTCTTAGCAGCTGGGGTCCCTTTGCTTCCTTGGACATTCACAGCAGTAGAACTGCATTCCTTTAGAAATTCTAGAGAGCAGCTCTTCTGCCTCAGCTGTCAGAGGGAAGTTCAGTCAGGGAATTTCATACTGCCCATTCGTGGCGGATGGAGCAGCTGCTCATCCCACAGCCCATCTGCTGGTGACACATCTGTGCAGTCCCAGCGAGCTGTCTCTGGGAAGGAGCTGCTGTGCCTTCCAGCTAAAGCTGACTTTGGCAGCCGCTCAAGAGTTCTGAATTTAATTTTGACTGTGCCTTTATGCCAGAATATTCTGAATTCCAGTGGAATTGTGCTAGTGTCATACAGTGGAGAAGAGCATCTGCTTTCCACTTGCTTTCAAATCATTTTTTAAATGAAGACGTCAGGTTGTGCATATTGCCGACTATTCCATGCAGGTGTAACAATCCTGATTTGCAAGTACCATTCATACGATGAATTAAAGTGAAAGAATATCATTAAATTCTTTAAGTATTTTCCAGGAACTAACTTTTAAGTCACATGGATCCCAAACTAATTAAAAAATTGACTAATAAAAGCCATTGGGCAAACTGATATCTATTTCTTTCACTGTATTCTTACTCTGCTGTTGTTTAAATCTTGAGGATATAAATAAAATTATAGAACAGTAATTAATCCATTATATGATACATTAAATGACCTGTCTAATGGGACATTTTTCAGTGACATCTCAGTAGCAAATAAAACAATTAGGGTAAATATGCAAAGTTGAAGAATGTTACCCAAGACTGCAATTTGTCACTGCCATTAAATTTACCACATTTCATTTGAATTTCCAGGTTTTTTAAATTAGATTTGGAGATTCTTTCTTTTTTTCTTGTCAGAAAATACTGCAGCAGAAGTCCAAGAAGAAAGCAACAAAGACACACATTGGCTGTGTACAACCGACATCAGGGGAAAAAAAGTAAATCTTTCCTTGTCAGCATCTGAGATAGTACAGAAAAGAATTAATTAATAAGTACTCTGGAAATTTCATAGGTGTGTAAGTTTAAACAGCATAGCTTCTAATGTGCGACACACAGTGATTGCCAAGCTGCTTGGCATCTCTTTGTCTCCACGTTTTGCGTGGAAAAATTGGAGGAAAGGGGTAGGGATCAGGCCAAGTTCTCTTAGAGATATTCAGCCATTTTGCTAGGTATGTAAAACCAATCCTGTTTATTTCTTGATTTCAGAAGACTTCTGTATCACAAATATGAAAGAATGGGCTTCCAAAACCAAACCAAGCTGTAGGAAAAAAAGTAGAGTGTGTGTGAGAGGGATTTAATTTAGGAGTTGTCTAAAATTTAAAAAAATGGTCAAGATCTTCTTTTGAAAGTCAAAGAAAGAAATGCCCTTGAGTAACTTGCACCCAGCACTAAGGTTTTGTTGGGAAAAGTATAACTTTAGATATTTTTATGCTACATAAAATTGTTTTTTCAGGACATGGAATTAGCCAGGAGTTTACAAGCTTGAGCTCAAGCACATCCTTAGAAATATAGTTGTCACAATACGTAAGATCTCATCATCTCTTCTTGCTAATCTTCCTCAAAAGATAAAATTTAATGAGATAAAAATATTAACTGAAACAATCCCAGCAAATTTTCTACTTTTAAAGTTTTTAATCCAGAGATCTTATGTGGTCTTTAACTTAGTCCATGGAAATAGCACAGCTCTGCAAGTGGACAGAAATATTTAATTTCATATAGTTTCTGATATTTAAATGTCTTATCCCCATCTTAGGTATACAAGGAATATCATTGCTTTGGTTGATCAAGACTCTAAGGTCCTTTGGGCAAAGGCTTTTGTAAAAATTGGTTTTTTAGTATTCTCTAAAGACCCAAGTAGTATTAAATGCATAAGAAGAACAAATCCACACATTAGGTTGCAGATTATTTTATTAAGTAATAATTACTCTGCATGAATATCTTATTGTTGTAATGAACTTATTTCCTTTATTATTGGCTACATTAATATGGCTAAGCTTTTTTAAGAAACAGTTTAAATCTCTGAAAATATCAACGCTCAAGAAATATTTGGGAGGTAAAGTATTTGAACCCAAACTGATAAAAATTATTATTACTGGTAAGTACCAATAAATGTTTCTATTTCAATCATTGGGAACAATTTTCTACCAGGAAGATAGAAGCACAAATAACTGTTTTTACTCTAATGTCTTTTCTGTGCTGGAGATCTTCTCTCCCTACACCACAAGTTAGCATTGTGTCCAAATCAATTATTCCACATAATGGTAGTAAAAGCATGGTAATGTTTCTGTCACAGCAGGAGTATTTCCTCCTTTGAAAATTAATGTTGTGTGTTTGCGGTGTTTGTTGACAATGTGAGGAAGACCATTTATTATTGAATAACACAGCATTATCTCTTCGCTAAATTAAAGGAGCCTTATTTAAAGAAAGCTTCTGTTCAGCAGAGTTTGTTTGCAAGCAAGGAACGGCTTGTTCTAGCAAAGTGCTGAGTTGCATATGCAGACTGCATACCCAACATTTTGCCTTTTTTTTTTTTTTTGGTAAGCTTCTATATATCTGTCTCCTATCTTATTGAAAGAAAAATGAGAATTTTAAAGACATGAACTAGGAAAAATGAAGCCTTCCTTTTAATATTCATTGCAGGAGCTAACAAAAATTCAAATTCTCAAGCAGTTCCTTATGGTTTTGTCTGAGGTGCTTTCCAACCTGAATTATTGCATGATAACTTTTATTTTAAACCTATTTAAAGTCACTTCTGACTAAAAGTAGAATAAGGTGTCAAGTGCCCCCTGTCACTCAAAGCTGTCTTTATTTCGAGAAGTACTTACAGCTCCCTTATTGCTGAAATGCTTGTGATTTTCAAATGCATATGCTGCATTTGCAGGCTCCTATGCAAATAGGCTCCTATAGCCTGAAATAACCAGGTGATAGTTAGTTACAGGTACTTAATCTAAAGGTATTGATCATGAAAAAACCAAAAGCACTCTGTTGCTCTAAGAAATACAAGCTTATTGAGAGCTGCATTAGCTGGACTCCTCACCTGATGAGGCATTTGGGAGCACTCAGAGCTGATGACTTGGGTGCATGCCGCCATGCCGCCTGCCATGTGTTTGCGAGGCATGTTGGTACCTTGAAATGGAAAGGGAAAGCGCAGGAAACGTGACCTCTCACCACCCTTTCAGCCCACGTCTTCTAGCTGGGAACAGCTCGGGTGGCAGGGAGCCCTGAGATGGCTGCCAAGGAATGGCCACCCTGAAACGGCCGGAGGCCAGTGGCTGAGAGCTGCTTCAGGGTGGTCGCTCCGGGGGAACGGCCGTCTGGGCCTCGTTGGTCGCTGTTGGTAACGCTGTGCTCAGGGAGAAGCACTGTAGTTAAAAATCTCCAGAGCTGGTGATGGACATTTTCTGGGTTTTGTACAGGTACACATAGTTTAGAAAGGGGATTTTGGTAACACTGGTAGCCCTTCCTGCCCTGACCCCCTTTAGGAGGAAGGGAGGTTTTTCTGATGCGCTTTCAGTCACTTTAAGAGTTGTGGCCTGGCTGTGCCTGCGATGAGTTATTCCTCGTAGACACCGGGGGCTGCTAATGGAAGTGGGCAGCACTTTATGCCTGCCTTATGTCCTGGTCCATAAAAAAATCACTCTCCAAAGTCCATTACAAACCAGTCAAGAAGGGGTTCTCTCTTCAGCAAAATGTTCTATAATGAAGACATTTTCATTCCTCTGTCTGGAATGGAAAAAATGGCCTTTCCAGTACGTAACACCACAAGAGCTGGGCTCTTCACTGCATTAGAGACCTACCTTGTAGCATACTAATAGCTGACTTCTTTTGCCTGAGGAACAGCTAATCAAACTCCCATAAGAAAAAAAAATAATTCAGAATGGACTTATACTTCTAAAAACCCCTCCAGGCTCAGTAAAAATCATTACTTTTTTTCAAAAAGCATTCAGCTCTCTGAGATACAAGGAAACACACGAGGCATGTTCCCAAGCCTCTCCACTCTCTCCATTCACTTCACAAAGTGTTAAATTTTTCATATAATCCCTGAACTGTGAACTTGGACAACAAAATCTACCGTAGTAATCAAGATATGAGAACTGACAGTCTGCTGGTAGTTTTGGATCAACTGTGGAATACAGTGAAGAGAAAAGAGGTAGATAAGTAAAAGAAGCAATGAAAAACCTTCTTTCTGGGTTACTTTTTTTTTTTTTGTAAAGCCTCTGAAAAATGCATAATTACAGAATGTGCTATTTTCTGTGGCTAACTTACAACAAAGCTTGGAATTAATAATTTGGTAATCCATTCTAAGAACCATTCTAGAACTAGTAAGAACAACATTTTTCAAACTCATTTCAAATGCAGTAAACATTCAGAAGGAACAAAAATAATCATGGTAAATGGCAAGCAGAGAAATAACTAGCCTTGAATGGAAAACTGCACTTTAGGCAGCTGTTTTGTTTGCTCAAAGGTTGTCTGTAAGAGATTTTTGCAATCCAGTTGGATGCAATTAATCTCACAGAAATTCATGGAATTGTATGTGGAAGAGTGAGAGAAAAAAATCCTTTTCAGGAAGGTAACTATTCAGTTTAATAAGGTTCTCTTCATATCTTTATCTTGCTTCTACATGTCAAAGGCTTCCAAATATTTACTTAACTGGTTGGTCTGTGTGTGTCGCTCCGCACGCGCAGGGTCAGAGGAAGCTGTGGTGTCGCTTCTTTCTCTGCCACTGCACTGCTAGGGCAATATATGGACATGAAATGCAGCCTTGCTAACAGAAATAGAAATCCCATAGCATTCTGAATGCAAAGTTTAATAGGTAAATAATTCCCCTAACCAATAAATATTTGTATTTACATCCTTTTGCTCTAAACAGCCAAGCTGATTGTTGGGGGGTTTTATTAGTCAATATTGAGATTTTGTAGAAAAAAATGGTTTTCGACCAAACAAATATTTTATTAAGTATCTCACTTGGGTCTGTTACTTTCCTTCAAAAATATAAGTGGTCGAATGTGCCAATAATTTGCTGATAATAAGGCATTTCGTTCAAAAATTCTGCTAAAGTGTGTCATGAGAATCAAGATTGCCTTACCTTATAAAACTAGGCTCTCAAGCTCCATTGAATTGTTTTGATGTGCACCGTCTACAGACTTCCATGATGTACTTGGCTTCTCTTAGGATGCAAAAGATTATGTTTCACCATTGAAATTCAGTGCAACCTATAAAGTAAATCTGAGAGAGAGACTAGTTATATGTAATATTAGAACTACAGTTCATCTGGGTCTCCCAGTTGGCAGTGTTTCTGAAGTATTTTGTTTTTTTCTGAAAAAATTTTTGCTGTTAGGTTTTGTTTCATGGGGAGATGGGCATAGTGGTGAGGAACAGAAGTAGTTCCTTATAAAAATGCTGATAGCTTTCTCATTGTTTTCCATTACTGTTAGCATTTTTCTGGAAAAAAAGTACTTTTTTCCTACCAGCTCATTTAGTCAGGTACTTAGTATTCATGATTAATAACAAAACTGGGCAATATGGTATATTATGAGTGTACAGTGCTGTTTTAGTTCTTTGACTCAACAAATGAACCTTTAAAAGTGCCTTACACTTGAAACAAAAAATTGAATCTCCTTATGTATCTTAGCCATAGACCCAGAATTCATTTCTGTGAATATTCCTACGAACAAAATGTCAAACATATGGATGTTTTAAAAAAGAAACAAAAAGGATGGTAAAGGCATTAAATCACATTTCTAATTAGAAGCCGTTTGAATGTCTTTGGTTATGTTAATGCTTCTCATGCAGTTGCACTGGCAACTCTTGGCATTTATTTTTGAAATGGTGACTAGTCTGTGGCTGTTGCAGGGAACTGACTTTGAATTTGTATTTAATGCTGATAAAATGGATACGACTCTGTCTTGGAGTTGTGAACGTGAACTCCAGGTTCAGATGTGTAAGCTGGAATTTTGTCTTGGTGCTTTGGTCCATGTGGGGAAGGACACCTGGTAGTGAGAGATAGAAAGGAGCTGTGGTTCAGGCCACCGAGCTGAATGCCCCATGGAAAATATGTGGGTTTTGCTTTGTAAGATGTGTAAATTAGATAACATGGCAGCTGCATAGCTGTAATAAGCACAAGTGGTGAATACCTAGAGAAATGATATAGCAAATATTTCTCAGAGAATTGAAGGTACACTTTATATTCCTGGAAATAATTTTTTTAATATCCAAAAAAAGGCAACAAATTACTGATAAATAAAAATCTGCACATGGATCATTTGACGGAAGAGAATATTTTAAAGAAGTACTTTAATCAATGTAACATTTCACTGGTATTTGATGAGAAAGGCCAAGAGAGTCAGCTGGAAGGTTGTCTACTGGACTAAAATCTCTAAGTATTGTTTTCTTATCCCAGCAGGATTCAGAGCTCTGTATTGGTAGCCTCTTTAGTTTGTGCTGTTTTTATCCTGGCTAGTCTTTGGGGAAAAGACTTTTTCCTATTCTTCTGGTATCATGTGAGCTGCAGATAATTACAAGTGCGTGAAATGTACACTGTAAGTGGCTCATCTGTCTCTACCCACGTTGCCCTGTAAAGGAAATGTTGCAATTGTACCAGGAAGGAGAAAGCTGAAAGTATAGGCCAGTGGAAAAGAAAGAAACCCCAACCCTAAAGCCAAGTACTAAAGACTGTCTGTAGAAAAGCAATAGCATGATTTAGTAACACATGCAATAGCCATAATTTCCAGATTAAAGAGGAAAAGTTATTTACTGAGTGTCAGGATGATCAGCGGTTATTTTCTTACATTACATCAACACAGCTTTTTTTTTTTTTATATGCCGCAGCATTGACTCAACATGTTACAGCTGAGTAACACAACCCTAAAGAGAAAAACAATTGTTATGCTAGTAGCAAGAACCAGTATTTTTCTTATCTACGACACCTTCAAATATTATAACGAATAGGTGCCCTCATAACATATTGGCTTCTACCTTGTAGTTTGGGAGAGATGTTGCAAAGCTCTCCTGGTGCCTGCTCCAGCTGAGGATTTGTTTGTCTTCTTAGTACAAGCAAATTGCCTCAGGATTGCTTCAGGGTTTTCTTACTGAAAGGGTGTAAGGGGTAAAGGCAACAGCAATCAGCTTGTGTTGAAGGGACATCGTGGCAGAGGATCATAGAAAAGCAGTTTAGAAAATACCTTATACACTGGAAATCTGAAGGGCATTTGGTGCAATCCTCACTTAAAGCATGGCCAAATTAGAAAAGCTTTCTCGGGGTGTTATCTGTTCAGGTTCACAGAGGAATTTACTTTTGGAATAGAGGGATTGTCTATTATTTGATTGTGCAGGCGCTCTGAGTAGAGCCTGGATGTTCCAGGTGTATCTAGACAAGAGGAATTGAGCTCTGTCCAGAGCATGTTGAAGGAACATCTGGTTTCTGGTTTCCTTCCATGAAGGATTCCTCCATGAGGAAGAGAGACTGTCAAAGTCCCTCTGAAAGGGAAGATCGAGAAGATCAAGAGGAAAAAGAGGCCGAGTTTGTTGTTGCTTTACCTTCGTGACCATGCTTTGATCCACAGTTGAGTGTAATGAGTACTAGCTGACAAGAAAATGCAAACAAGAACTCAGTGAAGTGAGCCTTGGCACGGACCATGGATCAACGTATTATACCAGCGCATCATTTGAAACTGCTGTAAAGATAAACAGTGATACCATCACGTAGTGATTTGATTGTCAGCCTGTGCCAAATCCTGGTTATAAAACCCTACAGTAATTGAGATCAAGGGAAACATTGCTATGCAGACATCCAACAGTTTAGAAGAGGGAGAACCCATGGTGAAACAGTTAGTTGTTAGTGCTGAGCCCCTGAACAGAGCCTGGCACTGGATCTGGTCGTAGTGGGTGTCATGCTTCCCCCAGGCAAGACTGAGTCAACCCGCTCCAACGTAACTGGGGTGAGTCTCAGTTTGTGTGTGTGTGTGTTTAAAGCTTTTCCAGCCAAAGCTTATCCCTCACTTGGTCCGCTTAGTAAGTTGACCTTAGCAGTGTCACGTTGCCTGGTGTTCCTTGCCCTGTGACACTGGTATACATATGAATCTCAGGATGACGAAGAGTCCTGATGTTGCTGGCTCACACGCAGTCAGACTCAGGGTCCGGAAGGTGCTTTTTGGCCCTAGATCCAGCATCTCCGATGCTGAGACTGTTTCTTTATAGAGGCTTGCTTTTGCTGCAGCGAGTGCTCCTGTTCTCTGTCCATATTCTGTGGATCAGTAGCTCCCAGTGCAGCCTTTTGGCTGCTATAAAACATGGTCTTGCTGGTGCAGGGTGCTCACAGAGGACTTGAAAAATACTTTTGCGTGCGACACACTCCTGCAACCCCTGGTTGTTGCAAAGATATGCTTTTAACAGTAGCTGAACTTGCATCCCAGAAATCTTGTTTCCTTTCTCTGTTAAGTAAAATGCTTATAATTAATTCAAAGCTCTGAGAATTATGTTGCAGATAAAAGTATTTATTCTTTCTGGCTTTTGAGTCTTGTATCCATAGCACTAGATCAAAAGAAGGCAAAACAAGTGTAAGATGCTTCCGACAGGAATATTTTGTATTGCTGTTTCAGGTTAATAAATTTTTGAAAAAAACACAGGTATGCAAATTTCCTCATTTCTTCACCAAAGCAAATGAATGTAGCTGGTTGATCCCTTTGTAGAGAAAAAAAAAAAAGTCTAGATGTATCCTTAAGTATACCTGGAGCACCTCTCCTTGACTCTTGTGACAATCTGATTCAGAACATGTGGTAGTAATCTGTAGGCACTGTAGGAAAACTACTTTTTGCTGAATAGATTGAGTGAGTTTTAATTTTCTGTAGTTACGCCCAACTACGGAGAAGAAGCATTCTTAGCACACTAAGTATAATAACCCATTCAGTGAGGAAAACATACTTGGAGAGGTGTTTGGTGAAGAACTCTCAAAGCATACAAGAATGGCAAAAAATCCAACCAGCGGTTACTAAACTTTTTGGAACGATGCCCACCACATCTTTCTGTGTACCAGCCAACAGCCCAAAATTCAGGGATGGCATACTGAAGGAGTTCTTAACAGTTCAAAATACTTTTTGATGTTTATGTCAGAAGATTCTGTACCAGCAGTTGTACTTGGTTAACTTCATGCTGCTGTGTAGTGTACAAGATAACAGGAAATGGAACCAGTGCTTGGTTCTCTCTGCTCAGTGTCTGGCTACCAAGAATATAATGAGATTAAATTAAATGTTATGACACTATTGCTTTAGCCCAAAAGGAAGGGGCTAATTCCATGCACAAATGAAGGGATTAAGGAACTCAGCTTTAGCTCTGAACACGTGCAGGGTATGAAATTAACCATTAAAACCCAATATGCTTTGATCAGGAGTTTTAAACAGCTTCTTCCTTTAAAGCATTGGGCGTGACTCTAATCTCATGATGTCAGCACAAGGTAGACTTCATTCAGTTGGAAGATCAGGTCAGCCCTTCATTCTGGAATTCTTAAATAAAAATTGAAGCTGGCTGGTAATTCTGAATATATCCACTATAAGCCTTTTGAGAAGAATTACTGGTGATCTGCTACCACTGTCCATCTAGCAGCCTATCAAGGAACTCATTTTACAACAACCCCTTAAGGCAAAAATGCTCATTTTTCTGAAAAATGAAAAAAAAAAGGAGGCATTTTTGTAGTAATGCTATCAGCTGCATGAGTACTGTCTGCTCTATGATAGCTTAGAAATTTTAAATTAACTTTGAACCTTGGCCAGCTTCATAACTGATATAATTTGATGTTGCTCCATTGACTTTGCAATGTTGACTGTCACTAAAGGAGGAGATGACACATGATTTCTAATGTTTATGAAAGCACGAAGAGTTCAGCCATATAAAAAATTTAAACAGTGTGACCTTTAAATGAGGTGTATGAGAATTCTGATTTAATACCATGTTAATACTGAGCTAATACCAGGTTAATCAATGCTAACAGAACTGAACTGCTGCTCTAGGAAAATATTGTGAATCCATAGCTGGATCAGCCGGTGGTACCTATAAAAATATACTCCCGGGTTCAATTCTGCATGATTAAAAGAAGATAACTCATAACATGATGTATGCTTCCTAAGAGAAAGTGGTCTTGCTGTTTAGCTGTTTTTCTAGAGATGAGGAAATAATGTAAACAATAGACTCAGATCTGACTTCTCACGATCTGCTCTTCACTACCTTGTTTGTGCTTTGTTCATTCTGCACTAGGTACAAAGAGAAGCAAATTTGGATTAAGAGATTTGACTAGATTTTTAGATGGTGATAATTGTCATGGAAAATTGATTTGATTGTATTTTCTGGTAACCAGGGCAAAATTCACACTATGAGAAGCTAGTTTCTGATCTTTATATTTGAATGCCAGTCTGGAGCGGTCCCATGACTTCCAAGACCTGCTCCTCTTTTTTTCTGGCATTGCTCCATCTGTTCATCTCTGCTCCCACTTTATTAATCTGTCTTCTGCTTCATATCTCAGTGCCTCTTTTTGATATATGTCTTGTGCCTGAACCAGCTTTTCATTTGGTATGTCAGGCATGTAAACTGCATTACTTGAAGCGCTTCTGAAAATATATTTCTTACCCCTTGGTTTTCATCTCATACTTGTATTTCATAAGTGAATTTCTGACTTCATAGAAGATAACTGCAAAACTCCCGTTGGCTTCCTGAGATTCAGATTTAATTTTCTGCATCTGGATTTGTCAAAGAAAGACTGAAAAGTATTTGAGGCAAAGACAATTGGATAGATTTCCAGTATGTACGGTGGTACACTGGCCAGATTTTTAATTTTTCAGAATGCTTTAGCTCTTCTAAAAAGATTTTTCTACTCCTGTTAAATGAAAGCTGAGTCCCTCTGAGACTTGGACTTCAGAGGTAATAACATTTATACTCTTATTCACCCTACGTACTACCAGCAATTTAGCTAAGGTCTCTGTATCAAGAATCGAGTCATAGTAGAATTCCTCTGTAATCCATAGGTAGAGAAATGTGGTCTAAGGAGACAGGTCTACTTCTCTGCTATATATATATATATATACACACACACATATCTCACCCTCTACATGGGCTACTCTCTCTTGCTAATGACTACAGTGGCATTTGTACTGACTGGGCAACTCAGACTTCATGTGAAACATTAATGTCACAGAAAATCAAAGCATTAGCTGAATGCCTACAAAATCAAGTGCAGCTGATTCAAAACTCTGAGGCCACCTCAGAACTCTCCTTTTCATCTGTTGCAGGAGTCTCTCTAAATAGGTTTTGCTTTTTTTTTTTTTGCATCTATTTATGAACCATGGAGTTTAAAAGCAAGACATACTTGTTCAGGCGTGTTGTTTAGGTATGTAAAGGCAATTGAAGCAGGGAATAAGGTGACTAAAATACCAACAGTTTCTGTAATGCTTTCCACAGTGCCAATCAGAACAAATGGAAGAGAGGGAAAGAAGCGGGCAATATATATAGCAATGAACAAAAAAACAATGCCTATTAGCATTTTGTAGCTCTTTCGACTGTGTTCCTTTCAGCCCACTGCATCAGTCTGAAGATAATGCAAGGAGATGCATTAAAATGAAGAAAATGCCTGAAAAGGAGAAAATAAATTAAGAACAAATTGAAGCTTTATGCCATAAAACTGCTGCTTGTAGCTTACTAGTCAGGTATGTATTTTTGACAAAATTTGTCATAATGAAAAGCTTTCATGGCAATGACATGGAGATTCAGCAGCACAGTAGTAGTATAGACCATAACTGCTATTTTTATAGTATTGATATTTTATTCAACTGGTGGGACACATGGAACACCTTAAATAATCAATGTAATGTGATTAGAGCGAGAAATACAATACTCCCTGCCCTGTTCAGTGGCAACATGAGTAGATTAAAACTGCAGAGAAGTTATCTGGAAATCCAGTGTTCTCTTTTCAGGTTGTACTCTGTGTGAAATGACAGACTAATCTTCAGTAAGAAATCAGCAACAATTGTGCTGAATAGTTATATGGTGCTTGGACTCCAGCTATTCCTGTAAAACTCAAAAGATGCTTAAAACAATTCCACTGCCAAACATAGGGTCAAGAATTACCAAAACTGTGTGTCCACTTGTCATTTAAATCGTAACTGTGCTTCTGGAGCTTTTCCTGGCTTCATCTTCATTGTTGCTGTTGTTGTTGTTGCTCAAAGCCCACTTCCCACAGTCAGTTAGCAAACTGAGCTGTTTGCTAGCCAAGAGTCTGTGAAGTGAGCTACAGAGGAAGTACCGTAAAGTCCAAAGATGTGGTATATTTATATGCAAATTATGAGTCATAGTGAGTATGATGGACTCTTTCAAACTGTTGAGAGAGGTGACTAGTGAAATATTTGCTCAGATGAAGCATTGCCATAGCATGTAAAACCTGCCTGTAGTGGTTTTTAGGTCTACAGTAAAACAACTTGTACACTAAAACCATTAATTTTGTTCTTGCTTTAGTTCGGTCTCATTCAGTGAGAACTGGTCCAACACCAAGTGATTTCCTTTATTCAGAGTAGTCAATCTGTAGGTCAGTGTTCATTAGTCAACAACTACAGCATCAAATTGGAGTCAAATTTGTCAAAGCATTTAGGCATCCAACTTCTTTTTGAAGTTTGTTAATCTCCATTAGTCTTTGTGTGTTTCTGTTCCATATTTTCTTTCTACAAGCACCATCAACAGCTGTTATCACAAGGAAGGAACTCTGTAGCTAAGAAGCCAGGTAAGAGAGAAAGACTCCTTGCGCTTCCTCATCAGATGTACCAGACTGTTCCCTGAAACAAAATGTTCGATGTTGTAATATCTTTTTAGATTTTATATTGTCACTAATTAAACTTTTTTCTTCCTTTCATCTATTAAAGTATTAGATTCCCAGGGAATCTTTCTAAGCCATTCACTTTATTCTTTTTGTTCTGTTGGGCAAAAAGCTGGGGACGGTGGTTCTTAAGGCTTCTTCATCGTAGGGAGTACCCCATGCTTTACCCTCCCTGCTGCCCATTCTGGGAGTCCAGAGGGTCTGTGTTGGCAAAGACCCATGAAGCTGTGCATAAGATGAGCAGGCAACATCCAGGATGTCGCCTGCAGCGCAACACCCGTGTCACTTGGCTCTTGATCTCCAGACCACCCTTCATGTGGGAAACTAGCATTTAAAAGACAATCATTTCTTCCTAGAGCTATGTTTTTATTTGTGCTCTGGTCCATTTAATTTTGCACCTTTCACAACTCAATTGATTGAGCATCATAACACAGTTTTGCAATGATCCTTGATTGGAACTTTTATAAATTAGAGCGTTTTTCCAGTGTCTTGCCTGTGGTGCTTTCAAGGCGAGGATTTGCTCTCTGTTATCTTTGTTATGCAATGTTATGCATGCAGGGTCCATGCTGTGCCCCTGAGGTAGTTGGAGCTCAGTGCTTCTGTGAGGATATAATTCTGGAGGTGTTTTTGAGATTCAACAAAAGGAAAATGCTCAGTAAATGTTATCTAACAGTGGTGTATTTGACATAGCAGCTACAGAAAGAGTAGACTGAACGGTTTTTTAGCATAACCCATGCCTAAAATGCACAGCAGCATTTGCCTTTCGTAGCACGTTTCAGAACGGAAGTTGTTTGCTAACAGAAAAATTGGCATCATCCTTCAAAGGTTTATTAAGGTTAACAAGATGATTTCATCTGCGACGGTTCTGACTCTCTTTGAATTGTTGTTGTCTCATTATATTTTAGATACAAGGTGCTACTGTAATTCTTGATGCAGCTTCCACAAGAGCAAGAAAATGACAGCTTACACAGCATGGCTCCAACACGTAAAAAAATTTTTTTCCATTTACTCACAGATATCTTTGGATAACATCAGGCCAAACAAAGCACATTTATGGTTCACAAAAAAAGATCCTGTGTCTAAAAATGAAGCAATAACTTCAGAATTAGCCTCAGCATATATTTATATCTACTGCTCAACCATCTTGGGAATCTTGGGAAAAGTTTAGATGCAAAATGTCATTCTTGCTGATTTTGGTCAGTCCTTGCAGAAGCAGGCACATGTGTAGTTATAGAATAAATTAAAAAAAAATCAGTGGGATGGCACCTAGAGCATTTTGTAACAACAGTGCCCTACTGTATTTCTAATATTCTTCTTTCTTCTCCCAATATTTCTAACTTAAAAATAGTTATGAAGAGAGATACTACTCTGGAGTGGTAGGAAGAGTAAGTCTTAAGACGTGTTAAAACCAGCTAATTTTGTCGTATTTCTATTCCCTGTTTTCTAGTACTGACAATAAAAGGGTGACCCTAATTAACACAAGAAGTTACTGAAGGGCCTGCATGGCACCAATCAATAAGATTAATTTTTTGCACATAAATCTCAATGAAAGCTTTTTGAATATCAAGTTGTCCTCTTAATTGAAACATGTTGAAATGCTGTGAAAGAGAGATGAGGTGACAGTGACCCAAGTGACTTCTGTTGGTTTAAGTTTCATCACATGCCTTGCATAGTGGCAATGCATAAGGGAATTAAATTATATTTTAAAAAAAAAGTCATAGAAAGCACATGGTAATCTAGTGGGTTTGGACTCTTCCTTAGGCTTTCTTTTCTTCTTAGTATGTGCCTGGATGTGGGCAAGGACAGAGAGTCTCTTCTTTCCTGCCCTGGGAACCCTGTGAAGCAGTAAGCACGGGTTTGGGGCTGTGGTAAGCCTGCCTCCCACAGGCTCCAAACAAGCTGTCGTGACTCTGGAGGCTCTGGCAAGGATGCTGATGCCAAGCCGTGTGAAATTCACCCTGACCTTCTGGAGACCCTGCGGCAGAACTGCCAGTAGGGGTGCTGGGCAGGCTTTGCCTCCTGAGCCTGTTGGGCTAAATTAGCAAAATGAGGTTAAGCTCTGATTCATTGATGCAGTTATGAGGGATGCTTTAACTCTGGGGTGTTTTTTGAGTTAAAGGAGCCAGTGAATGAGGACAGAAGCCATAGTGAGAAGTGCTGATAATACTCCTGTCTTGTGCTTTTATGGCATAGCTGATTTCTTGCTGCATTTTCTGTGGAATACTTGAATGCAGAAAGTGAGTAATGCTGTCCCAGGCATATGATCTTTATGGTTTGATACAGTCTTTTAATGACAAGATTGCTCTTTTTTCATCCAAACATACCTAAATAAGTCCATGTGAACATAACTCCAAATGACAATAAGGGCTATGAACAAAAAGAATGTTGTCTCTGACTTGTTTTATTTTTGCATTTTAATTACTTCTCTGCCTTGAATTAGTTTGTTTAGATGATGAATTGAAAAGATCTCTTTTTTTGAGACATCTTTTTTTTATGAGGCATCTTTTTTTTGAAACAACTGTGCTTTGCAAACAACAGCTAATATATTTCTGAAAAAAACTGTGCATAGCCTGAAATCTTCACAGATTTTACTTCTTGAAACCTCTTGCACTGCTGTGGTCACCTTCTACTGCTGGACCTTGCAATATGTCAGATGTCTGACATGCCCTGTTGGTTAGCTGGATTGTGCATTCCTCCTCCTGTGCTGATGCTCTGAGTTAAGTTGGGTTATGTTTCAATCAATTTGTTTGCATATATTTTGTGGAGAGAGGGCAAAGAGAAGCTTATGTTCGCCTTGCAGCTTTAGGGAGTGAGGATTTTTTGTTTATCTTGAGTTCATTAGTCTCGGGACATAAATTTCTCCGTGATGTTTGTGCCTCCACTAAGGTCCTATTTCTGAGCTCTGTCTGCAAGAGACCACAAAAGAAGAGTTCATTGCAAGAAGGTCTGTCTCAGCTGAATCTCTCTGGATGAGGAGAGAAATTCAGGAATGTGAATGAATGTCAAGAACCAATACCTGCCTCCCCGTTTAGGGGCTGCTAGAAGAGGTTCGCTCCTTGCTGCAGTCCAAGACATCTGTACCTACCTGCAGCCAAAACGCACTGAATACTTGTGACAGCTACATATTGTAAGAGTATAGGATACGTAACTGTGTTTACCTGCAACTGCCTCAGAGTGCAAGGTGGCTTTTTTGTTCATATGTGTGGTTTTGGACTGTGGGTTTGGAGCCCATGCTCTCTAAATGCAGTGACCAAATGCTCAGACGTCCTGCCTCACTTTACTGCACCCTGAGCCCTTCCTGTCCTACCAGATGCTCTGAGTGCTTGTTGTTTTTAGTAGGCTTTTGCTTGAGAAAGGAAACAGGATTATTGGACTGCAGCTTGGCTGTTCATAGCCACTGTTTAGTTTTTCTTCCATTATTACAACTTTTTATATTAATTACATTTTTAATAAAAGCCTGAGCAATCCACACAGCAGGTGTTCTCTGAGGCTAATCACAGTCTGAGGTCATCACGGCTTTCACAGGCAGTTTTGCATCTTTTTTATTTGTTCCCCGCTGTTTTGTTTTACTTTGTTTTCTATAGGTGCCCAAGAGAGAGAGATAACTGTTTTCTTCCTCATTTACTTTGTTTGTAGTGGGATTTTATACCCTTCTGATCACTCTGGTACTTCCTCGGTGAGTCCCTCCTCAGATCATTGGGGTGAAAGCAGTATAATGTGCTTTTTGAACTGCTGACTCGCTGATGGCATGTTGTAGTCTATTTTCTGTTTTCTGCTATTCATTTTATCCATAATTCCCTTGATTTTTCTAGCTCCCCTTTCTCAATTAGACTTTAGCTAATGGAGACTTCTCGAGCCTCTTTTCTTCTGCCCTGTGAGATTCTGAGCACTAATCAGTGTAAGAGACTTGTCAGGTTCTTATTTCTGTTAAGTGCTTCTTCCTACCCGAGCATCACACAAAGGCCATTAGACAAAATGCTATAGTCCCTTTTTTCCCCCTTTTTTTCTAAGGAGGGAGAAACAAGACTGAGGCATGGGCAAGCATCCCAAATTCCCAGAACACAAAGTGGTCCCTAGGGAACAAAACCTTTGCCAGCATTTGGCTCTGTGGGTTTGCGCCCCGCTGAGCCCCACACGCATCTTGGGTTGCGGCACTTACACTCCCACATTTGCCTTTCTGCACAGAAACTGAGGATCTCTGGAATTTTACCTTGATTATTCTAAGGTTTTCAGCTGGTCTGGATATGTCTATGAGCTTCCTGGCCCTGTATATCGCAGCAAACTGTAGGGTGCCCCTGAGTTTGCTTTCACATTCTTTATGAGATGGCTGGTTTTCAGTTACACCGGTGTCAGTTTCGGGAAGCTCAATGTTACTACTTCAGTTTCCCTAAATATTTGTATATTTAGCTGTGCTATGTTGTATCTCAAGATACCACCAGACTCCAAATCATGGATTTCAGCATTTAAGCTGCCAACTACTGAGAGATGTTAGGCAGGATATTACAGCGCAATCTTGTAACAGTCCTTCTGATACGGTTCATACAGAACCACTTACTGAAAAACCATCATCTTCCTGTAATTCTATCTTCATGTATCAGTGAGACATGAAGATGGCTTTCTCAAAGATGAGGGTGACTTTTAGGACCAGGATCTTCATGCAGATGCATTTCCTTCAGTTTAGTTTTCTAAAAAAAATGTTAAATAACAACCGATGAGGCTTCGTAAGTACTGTGTACTGAAGTTTTTGTCTGCACACAGCTTTTCTCCTGGCACAAAAGTTTTTCCTGCGTATGACTTTTTAATCTTCCCATCCAACTCAGTTATTCCTGTTGAAGCATTATTTGTGTGAAATTGCACTAGTATAATTTAATTTTCTTCTTATATTGTAATTAGTCTATAGTAGTGCTGTGATTGCATCAGTACTAACGGATGTGAATAAAGCCATTTTTTTATGGACAGGCAAGCCCTAAAATATTTTTTTCCCTAGTATTAAATATCACTGAAGATCCTGCTAGTGCTCTGAGAATATTAAAGGAAGCTAAGTTAACTATTTTATCTAAAAAAATAGTCTTATTGTCTTTCCTTGTGTGCCATGAAAAAGGTCAGCTGATGTTGATAAAATCCTTCTAATCTCAGCTTTTGAAATTACGTTTTTCACTGTAAGTCCTGAGTAAGTGAAAAAATTTCAGCCCTCCAAACCCAAATTCCAATTAATTCCATTCTAAAGGAGCTGAAGTTCTTCAGTACTATAAAATAAAGAATGTTATAGGGGTAAAAGTGATTAAAATAATCTGAATTGTACAAATATACTCCAAATTTTCCATTTTCGGATTAAAAAAATATTTTTTTTAGCTATGTCTTTAATTAGTGGGCTGTATGCAGATAGAAGAGCTCATTAGAAATTCATTTTCTGCACATCAAGGTTATGCTTGACCTACCTTTTCTGCATTCGGGGAGAACTGAAAAGCTGAGATTGCTGGAGTTGTGACCTTCATGTAACACTTTGACAATAGCAGCTTTTTAACAGAGCTGACCATGGACATAATTTATTCTTTTTTAAAGAATAATTGAGACCTTTGGCTCTTGAATCTTTTTTTTTGAACAAGCTAATTTGCATTCCTATCTTTTCTCCCAGGATTTATGCCTCTGCTGAGGATTAGGGCTGGGCTCGCCACTGAACTCTGACAGATGCTCTCTAACCTCTCTCCCTCCCCAATGGGAAGGCAAAGGGAATTTGGCAGTGAGACAAATTGGAAAAGAAAACTAAACCAGCTTTTAAAAAAAAACAATAATAGTACCAATAAGGGAATAAAAAAATAATGAAATATATATAAATATATACAAAACCAATACGGAACCTGACACTCTCCCTGACAGCAATCCCCACTGATGCTGCAGAGCAGGTAGCACCAGGGAAGCCCCAGGGCCAACAGCAGAGAGGAGATGGATATTGTAGTGTAGGGTTAAGGGTTGGACTCGAT
>NW_009734569.1:39538-62644 GCF_000703405.1 Apaloderma vittatum | reverse complement strand
AAAATAATTTATAAAATAATTTATAAAATAATCCCTTTATGACCTTATAAAACAGATGTTTACACTTGAAAGAATGTTTGGCTATAACAAATGTATATGTACATGACCATGTACAAATTTTGAGTTCATTTTCTGTTCATAAGGGAAATTTCATTTACAAGTAAGTTTAGAAGCAAACTCTAGATCGCCTTGCAATCCAAGTAAATTAGCTCTACGTACTGCAGAGTAAAATAAGAGAGCAAATTCCTCCCCTCGGGTTGACAGCAGCTGTTCTGCAGTCATTGCTGCAGTCCGTAGGCAGCAGCAGCCACAGCTGTTACACGTTACCCTAAACAGGCAGCTTGGACAGTAGAGATTCATGTAATCACAGGCTTAATGGTCATTGTCCCTCCCCTTGAACTCATCAATTCATCCTCACTGCTACAGGGTGAGGAAAACATAGATATTTTCCCAATGTGAACAAGAAATGCAGAATTCCTGGTACGATTTTGATGGTTTTCTCCTTGGCAAAATATTCCACACATACTGCATGAAACAATACAAAATTGCCTTCTAAGCATATCTTTAATCTATATCGCTTCATTTTACTTTTCCACATAAGCAAACTTGTTTTTTTGAAGTATACATACATTTCTTCTTATATTCTGGACATGTATTTGAAATGTGCCCTCCAATCTTCTCAATAATTGGAATAATTAGCCAACACTATTCCTAATCTGCACGTGCATTTCATAACCAATGCTATTCAAAGTTTCTGTCAACAAAGCAATTCTCTTTCAGATTTCAATTCTATTTTGTAATTATTCATCATAATAGTCTCCAATCATTTAATGACCCATATTCAGACTTGTTAGATTCTTTCTAGCTGATCTTACAGTTTCTAAGCAGTATCTTGGTACATTTCCAGTTTCCACCCTTTTCTCAATATTGGACATGCCCTTAGAAGACTAATGATGTTCTCTTTTGTCATTCAGGCTTCTTTTTTCTTTTCTTCCTCCTGTCACAAATGCTGTACTAAATTCATTGATCATGACATACTTCCCAGTCATTTAGCACAGTTCACTAAAGTCAGTTTATAAGCTCAGATTTCAGTTTATAAGCTCAGATTTTTCTTTAAAATAAAATGTAATAGTATTCTATCAGGATATTACTGTGATATAGTGCCTTCTCAAGCTATAAATAAAACACTCCTTAAGAAAGGACATAAAAGTAAATATTGAGGCAGAGATGCACCGTATAGCTATAAGGAATATTTTTTTCTCTACTGTTCAAGAACAGGTGAGCTTCAGATCTAATAGAGACCTTTTGCTAAATACAAAAGAGAAGGAAAATTGGTCCAATCTCATGATAGGAGTCAGTGATATATCAGATTCAGTCAGAGGGTAAATGACTTTTTCTAGAGCAATTAACAGATGCAATCAATGGATAGGAGGTGGTGATGATGGCAAAACAACTACCTTAACTCTGGTAGGCAAGTAATGCTGGAAGATATGAATTGTCTAACAAGTTCTTGATGCTTGCTGGAAATAGCCTCAGGGAGCTGAATGAGTAAGTAGGTACTGGTAAGGACTGCTGCTTCAATTCCTATTTATATAGAGAAGTTGGTCAAGACTGTAAGTGACCAGTAAACTGTAAGTTACCGTAAAACAATCAGAGTTCTCAAATACTGGGAAAGGAAGGAATTACCACAGCACATTAAGAACAGTAACTTTCCAAAAACAGACTTCATCAAACTAAGGAAACAAAAGATAGGCTCTCTTGGGCAAGCATTCAAAGTTTTGTTTTGCTTTGTTTAAAAAAAAAAAAAAAAGTTCAGGAGAACTGGAAGTTTTAAATAGAACTAGTTCTGAAGGCAGAAAACCAAGCTATTCCAAACAGGAAGATAAAAAGGAAGTACATGAAGAGACTTAAGAGTCTAAATCAAGATCTCCTGAATGATTGACATTTCAAAAAGTAGTACCAAGACTATAAAAAATATCACCTATAAAGGAATAGCATCAATTTTTATGGGAGGGTGGTAGATTAGGATGCAACAACATGTTAGGTGCATTAAACCAGCAATGAAAGTGTTATTAAAAATTGCAAGTAGAGGAAGCATGAAAGGGTCATTCATTAGGGGGCCGGTTAGCTCAGTGGTTTGAGCGCAGTGCTGACAATAAGGACCAACACCGAGGTTGTGGGTTCAATTCCCGCTCCGTCCTCATGTGTTGCCTGGTCTAGTCGAGAGGTGGCGTCCCTGCCCAAAACAGGGAGGTTGGACTAGATGATCTCTAAGGTCCCTTCCAGCCTAGGCCATTCTATGATTCTATGATTAACAGAAAAAGGTCAAATCACTGATAAGAGAAAGCTAAAACAGTGTGGGCATTTTTGTCTTTAGAAAAGCAACTGATTGTGACTATGTATAATTTTATTAAAAGGGAAGGTACAACAGACAAGAAAAAGGGGAAAGGGAAAGAATAAAACAATATTTGGACTTCTAGCAGGACTAAGCAATTTAAGCGAGGTGTCATCAACTGAAACAAAATTTTAGCTGTTAGGCCTGATAACAAATGGAAGAGGGAGAGGCCTCAGAATTTAGGCAGCAAAACCAGTACTTACACTTCCTCCCCTCCATTTTATATGTATCTTGGGATTCACAGACTAGTTGATTAAATTGGGATATCTGAAAATTTACTAGAACAAACTATTCAAAAATCAATTCCCAAGCATCTAGGCATAATAAGATAAACAGATAATACAGATTTGTCAAGAAGAAATCATATTAAACCAACCTAATTTTTTTTTTTGTCAGATTAATTAGTTTAGGGGATAAGGAGGCAGGAATATTCACAGTATTTCTTAGCCTAAGCAAATAAGGGAAATACAGTTTAGCTGAAAGCGCAGAAAGATGAGCACACATGGGCTAGAAATAAGGAATGCAAAAAAGCAGGTTTGACACAACATTACAGAAGAGAACATTTCTGCTTGAACTCCAAAAGGTCTCTTTGGGTCAGTCACCATTATACTTTATCATGAGTGATTTAGATATTGCATAAAAGACATCACCATTCTAAATAAACTAAGAATAGATTATTGTAAGGATATATAAAATTATCTTGATAAATTCTGGAACAAGAAGTGAGAAATTTCATGAAAGCAAATGCAAACTGTTACTTTTTAAAAGAAAACAATAAACGTAAAGGTGATATAACTGGTTAATTCAATGGAAAATTGTAAGTCTCTAACTTTTAATGATCAAAAATGGATATAGTGTTCTGAAACAAGTGACATCAGGTAACTGAAGCATCATAGGAAGATGAAAAATGTTGGTATTTCATTTTCTTTGAAGTTTTTTGGGCCTCAGCTAGAGTCCATTGTGGGGCATCCCACTTCCAGAAGACAAACAATCAGATAAAATTACTCTTGATGTTATTTGATTTGTTAAATCTAAAGAAAAATAGAAGCCTGAAAAGAAACAAGATAACAAAGTGTGTGCCATACTGCATGTGATCAATCACTTTCATGATATGAAGGGAAAGCTGGCTTATTTGCAACAAAGAAAATACAGTTCTGATACCACAAAAACTTTTTTAAACTGTTAGAAGAAATAATTTAATTTATAATTGTGTGAGGCTATGATCATCAATAGCTCTTACGAAAATAAATTTGTCAGGATAGTGCACATATACTTGAAGTTGCCAACAAGAAGTAATTATGTAGAGGTGATACTTGCTGCTTTCTTTTTCTTTCTCTGTAGTCAAGCATTTTGTTCATAGCCACTTTTTTTTTGAAGATTCTGCTTCTGCAGAAACTGAAATAACTTTTCTAGAAGAGCTTTGTACTTTCAAAGCCAACAAATGCCATGGTCAACACACAGGTCAACAGGTCGGAGAGGGAGAAGGAAACAGCTTTCAGGAAGAGGGGACTTCTTAAAAGAAGGATGTAGTAGTGCTGAGGTGAGAAAGACTCATAACTAGGAGCCCGATATTCTCCTGTCATTGTTCCCTCCTGCTATAGCATCTAGAAAGAACACACTGAAACACTGAAGCTGAAACAAAGCCAAACTGCATAAAAAATCTGGTTATTCAGACTATGGAATGACATTGATACTGTTTATTTAACTACATATTTTTTGAACTTGATATTTGGAATCAAGCCTCTTAAAAACCTGCTACAGCACAGCGTACTTTAGTCACATGACGCACCTTTTCACAAGTAGATGATGTGCTGCAAAACCATTGTCAGAAGTTCAAAATGCCCCAACTCCTAATTTGAATTTTGTTGGAAATTCCAACTTTACAAAAGTCATTCCAATACAGAGAGATACAGAGTATCTTATCACCTACCTATTAGGCAGCTTGGATTATTTCTTGTCCAGTCAAATTACACTTAGATGATGAAACTGAAAAGACAATTTTAAAGAGCCTACCCTGTAGCCAAGTACGTATTCAAAGAAGACATATTCATTAAAGAGAAACAAATTAAAAACAACAGGCATTTTGTTGATTCTGGGGGTGATTTTTGGTAACACTACTTAAAGATCAAAATACAGACATTATTTATATCAACAAACTCTAGTGCGTGACAAAGGTTCATGAAAGGAAAAAAAACACCATCTTTTGACTTTAAAGACTAAAATTTTGAATGACACATATGTCTGGAATTTAAACAAATGGAACTCCTTTCTCAGTTTTTCTTAAAAACCTGTAAGACACTGAATAGGGCATATGTCAGACTGAAATATTAAAAAGCCTCTGATAGTGTTTGGGTGTACTAAATAACCTGGTGGCAGCATCATCTCAGATCTTCATTAACAGCATTTAACCTGATCTTCAAGAGTTAACCAAATGACGAAACGCAGAATAAACTCCGAGGTATAAAGTGAGTAAGTGCTGTGCTAAGTACCATGACAAACTCTTCGCTTTACAGTTCTTACCAGGAAACTATCTGTATGCTGACCATAAAGGCTGCATCCTGTTCAAAAGTAAATTCAATTTATCTCAGCTGCAGTGTGGGCGTTTATGAATTTGTGCCAGCCTATGAATTTGTGCCAGCCTGTGCATAGGTCTTCACTGGAGCTGAAAAACTAACACGATCAGAAGCAAAGATTATATATATAACAGATTTTGTTTCAATATTAATACATCAGTTTCAGCTCACAATAATATCTTAATATTTTAAAAGGGACGTTCCATATCATGTTGTATTGTTTGCACATGGGAAAATGGTTTATATCACTTAGTTACTTCTTTGCAAAATCTGGAGTGCTTTCAATACAGACAATTCTATTGAAGACCTTTTATTCATAGCAACTTTATGTATTTCCTGGCTACATTTTTTAAACTTATAGGTCCCTCTTTTAAATTTTTACTTAACATATATTATCCTAGGCCTCTCCTTCTGAGTATACATTACTCGAGGAAGAGGTAACAGGGAGAGAAATATATTATTATTATTACATAGTAATAACACCCTAGTCAGACATTTCTTCATAGCAGGTAAATACATTTTATCTTAGAAGCTTTACAATTCCTTTACTGCAAACTATATCATTACCAATAGCTAAAATACTAACTTTTTAGAGGATAGCATTTTTTTTTTATTCAAGGAAGCAGTATTTTTTAACGTGCTATACTTTATAAAAGGGTCTTTGTCTATTCTTTCAGATATCTTCATAGGATTAGCTGTGCACTATCTACATTTTGAGTTCTTAACCTGTACAAATTATTACTTAGCTCTGATTAAAAACATAGATTTGATTACATTTCAGACAGAATTCATCTTCTAAGCATTTTGTGTTGTCCCAAGGCATCTTCATGCCTTACTGCCTTGCAGTTATGTAACAAAACAATTGTTTTTATATGTAATTGTTTAATTCAGCTGAAAAAATCCCGTCTTTTTCCTATAAGTCCTTGCAGCATGATATTTAGCTATGATGCTAATTTTATTTAATGTTTATTTATGCATTAAAATTGCAGATTCTGTGTTTATGTGCATATATACTTAAGAATTTTTATGCAGAATATAAAATTCTTCTGAAGTTACAGATACCTGTAAACAATGCAGCAGAGGACCTAGATACTGCTAAAGCACAGTCCCTCTATGTCAGTTAATAAGCAAGTCTGTGTGATTAAGGAGAGCTTCACTGGAGAGATCGCAATTCCCGTATTACCAAAAAAGGCAATGGAATACAGACATAAGTTCCTTTAGATAACACACAAGCAAATGATAGTTGAGAAGACACTCTGCAGCATCAACAGGATTTGGCAGTTAGGGTACATTTTAACAAATCTTCATCTCAAATGATGTTCCCATCATACCATATGGAACTCATAGCTGGATATTCATCAGCAGTGCCAACAGATGTCAAAAAACTTTCAAAGCAACTGCCTTAGAAATGATATATAGTATTCACTTAAAACAATTTATAATCATGCCAAAATTTCTCAGAGTTCATCAACCTTCTCTCCTCCCTGCACTTGCCCCAAAAGACCATGAAGAATTCAGAATGAAGCTTGAGTATTTTCCATTGCAGGGAAGCAAAATGAAGATGCAATGGGCCAAATGAAATTCTTTCCAAATGAGAATTCTTGGAATAGAAAAAAAATAGTGGATTTAGGAACACAGAAAAAAAAAATCTCTCAACAGGACAGCAGTGGCATAACATTATCAGTGCCATAAGCAGTATCTGATTCTGTGGGAAAGACTGAATGGAAGAAAAATGCTGCATAAACACTAATGTTATGGTGGGGGAATCTGAACTTTTCAACCTTTCCAACAAAATTTTCTGAAGAGCAGTGGTTTTTTTTAGCTAATACCCAGAAATATTTCTCTTTGTTGCATAGAAATGTTCCCTCCCTACCATGCCACGCAGCAGACCAAAAAAACCTTCTGACCAATTTAGTGGTCTCAGATGGAAGTGAATGTTTTGACACCAGTTGAGAGAAGATAGAAACACTCCCCCTCCCCAATCTGTTCATTAGAATGTGGCTTGTTGACTCATGCTATGAGTCTACATGGGAAGTATTCATGAATTATTATTCAGTGTTTCTAAATACAGTATTTCTATTTATCGCACTTTAAAGTAATCTTTGTATTTAGTCTGTGGCATTATTGAAGCCTGTTTTGCATTTGTCCTTAAAAGAAGAAATTCTTAATAAATTGTGTGGAAGTAAAATACAACATCAAAATACAGTGCTATGATCATGTAGAGCATAAACAAAAAATCTGAAGGCATTAATTATTTTGCATTTCTCTTTAGAAAGTGATACAGAGTGAAAATTTACCTGTCATAATAAAATACAATTAAAGGAAATACCTGTCTGCAAAGAAAATCAACACAGAGCCCATTGTAGTGTTTTTATTTTCCCTTTTTCTGAAAAAGGATTGTGTTATCTTCTCAAGTAAAAGTGGATAAACACCAATATTATCAGGGGAGTACTTTTTACAACTACTGGATTGCTTTTGCTAGCAGTATTCTCTGTATGGGACATTTGAGGTTTAGGATATGTCATTATTACAGAGTGGAAGACAACATTATGAATAATTACAGGCTTCCAATATCAAAATCCACTTTTCACTCAAATAGCTGAAGTACTTATTCATTAAATAATGAATGATATAGAACTAAGCAATTGTGGCCTTGTTTTTTTTGGTTCTTTTTTGCCTTCTAAATATAATATAGAAAACTCAGAGGGTGACAATTAGGGAAGACTAAAGATCCACTGTTACACAAAGCACAATTTCTAGTAACAATCCTTGGGTAGGAATTTTATATATTGTTCATCAGGACACTTATTTTTCCTGGATACTGAAGACCACTGTCAGAGTATTGTAACTCAATATACATAACTTATGGCCTACCAGAAAGAAATGTAGTATTTTATAGTTGCTTGTAAAATGAATTTGTCAAAGGTTATAAAGAAGAGTTTAGTCCATTTTTCTAGAAAAGCAATGTGTTTTATGGTATGTTGAAGCTATCATCTATTTGATACAAAACATGTCAGTTTTATAAAAGGCAAGCTAGAGAACTAGAAGCACTCCACCTAAACGCATGGAAAGCTCATAAAAGCTGATCTGATGTGTTTTGTTTTGTTTTGTTTTTAAAAAAGATATTGGAGCTGCTAGTCCAAGAGAAATAAAATATGAAGAGAGCTAATTTTGCCTCTTCCCCCCCTGAAACAGGCAAATAGCCAATAACCTAAGTTTCCTTGCCTGGCTAGCTGATGAATTATGCCAAGTCTATTTAGTCAACAGATTTCAACATGTGGACCATGAATCCCTCAGAATCTGTGGACTAATTCTAAGAGGTCTATAAAAAAAGAAAAATAAACTCATAGTACTGTATAGGAACCAATAGACATAAAGTTGGTCTACGCCACCATTGAAACTATACTAATATCCCAGGAAGCAGAATAGCTGAAAATTACTGGTGCTTGAACCGGAAGTACCGCATAGGGTTGTATACATGATGCTTTTACATATCATCAAAATTAATTTCCAAAAATAACAAAAAACATTGTAAGTATGCTAGATTATGTTTTCCATTTCCTGATGTACTGAAAGTTTGTTCTAATGCAATCTTAAAGTATTTCTAAAATGCTACCCAGATAAAATGAGATAGTCAGTTTATCCAGAAGAGCAAGACCTCAGCTGCCAACAAATAACAATGAAGTATCAGTGGAGTAAGTGACAACGTTCACCTACAGCAGACCATGACAGCAATATTTCTTAAACTCTGAAGCTATTCAGGAATGTATTTGTGAAGGGTCAATATTAAGCATAATTTTTTAAAGATTTGCTATTATCAGATTTAGTCACGTATAAGTGTGTGTGTATATATATTTTAAAAACCTTAAGTTAAAATTCTCAGGGAGAGTTATACAAAAGCGGGATAATTTCTGCAGCTCTCAAGAAACAGTGTATCATTGAATCTTTATCATATATTGTATTAGAGAGTAAGCTTAGTAACTTCAAAGCCAGTGCAGTTATCTTGTAGTATTAAAAAAATTATTTTTAGCTGCTCATGTTAAGTAGTCATTTCTAGGAGCCTACAAGAAATGCACAATTATTTCTAATTTAATGATTAATATTTTAGTGATATTAATTATTAAATTAATTTATCAACACAGGAAGATTATAAGCTTTCTTTACATCCTAAAACAAGAAAAAGTAAGTACATTTGAGAAACAGCTCCTCTGACACAGTTCTGTCATAACCATTTACAGGCAGGGCAGTGTTCATCAGCCTTTCAGCCAAGTGCATCATATCACACAAGATGCTGAATACCAGATCTTAAGTATGCTATTTTGGCAGAATGTGCACTGTGCAATGCTGGAAGTGCTGTAATTTTCATTAGTGAGACTTTCAGAAATTGTCTCATTTTCTATTCTGAGAAAATTTCTCTGCTATCATTTACTGAAACATAAACATTATTACAGATTCAATATCTGACTTTCACTGAAGTCCAGTGCTCTACTGTCTTTCCTAGCTGAGCGGTTCTTAGTACAAAAAAAGGTACAACTTTATGCCCAACAGTCACAGACCAAATTGATGCTTCACCTGGGGTTTAGAACATAGTTTATCCTAACTCACAACTCTGCCTTTTTCTCCAAGAAGAAAGCCCCTAAGAACAACAACTCATTATAAGATATTTCCCTAGTCAAAGCTGTGCAGAAAACCTCAGAGCTATAAACTGGTGGAGGCTGGAGACACTGGGACACTCTCCAGGCTAGCCCTGTTTTGACACCCTTCCCCAAGGACGTACTGTTACCCACTACCAAAAACTACACAAGAAACTGATTAATTGTTAGTCTAGGCCATTTATACGTTCTTAGTTCTTTACCAGTGTACCCTAGGATTAGCATGGGCTATCTACACAGTCTAAACACAGTATCTTTACAGAGGCCTTTGAAATTTATGGGCTGTATTCTACATGAATAAATGAACACAGGCCACTTAGAAGACCTACTTCCTCCCATAGTATATGTACAAGGTTATGACTTCTCAGGACATCCAAGGGAATAGGAGGAGGATATTCTGTTGTTAAAGAGCTAAGACTGTTTTCCATTTAGGCTGTTTTCATTGCCTGCACTGCCCACTGGAGAAAAACATGTCCAGACCATGGCTGTGACACTCATTACAGTGCTCTGGATGGTATTCAGGGCAGGATGTAGATATAAACAGTGTATCTGTTAAGTCATTTCTGAGGGAAATGTGGATACGAAAACGATATGCAAAAACTGCAAAGGAACTTTGAAGTAGATTTAATTTTGTGAAGACAATTAGTGTTGGTAAATTTAGACTATGACATTAAACAGAAAATTGTCTTCTACATTTTTTCTTTTTTTTTTTTTCTGACAACTTGTTACTCCTTTGATTAGTATTTCCTTCCCTAGATACAGGGATACATACTCTAGTCAGTAGTATTGTTACACAGGTGTTTAAAGTCCAGGAAAAAGTTTAACTTCTAGCTACATCCCAAGTGGTGTATACCTGCATTTGATTTCCTCAGCATTGACTTCTGCAGCTCTTTCTCTTCGAGACTTGATCAGTTTGAACCTTCAGTAAGATGGTAAATATAGTACACATCTAAGTTCTTAACCATTCACATTACTGCCTGAAGGTCAAGCCTATTAAACTCACTTCAGCTCACATCAATTATTCCCACCATTGGAGGTGATGTAACTACAATTCCAGCTAATTAAGCCTGTAGTATTAAGACGGAGTACTTGATAAGGCTTAGCATGAGAGAATCAAGTTAACTCTGTCAATTTTCTTTGTAATAGTGCATTTTGTCATATAAACAGTCTAACAGCCCAAGATTTGTAGATTTGCATTTGAGTGTCTTCTTCAGATAGGCATAGGCAAAAGTGTTCTTCCTGTGGGAAAATACCTTCAATGGCATTGCACTAAATATATCCTAATATTGAAAAATGTAAAGCTTATTTTACATTCTAGAAATAATTTATCACCTGTAAAGGAGAAAAACAGAGAAATACCCTTCAAGTAGCATCTGGTTAATAACTGTAAACAGAGAAGTAGCTATCCAGACATTCCTAGCAATTGGTGTTGATTTTCACTGTCTTTGCATAGCTGTAGATAATCACATTCCTGTTAATTTACAGCCATATTCTAATCCTTAATTTAGATCTCTACTGAGATTTTAATTTCAGCACCTGAACAATCATTTGACAATGTGTGAAGTGGCAGAAGAATACAAGTAAACCTGAGACCCAAGTTTTGTCCAAGGGTAAATAGTCAAGGTAGGAAAGCAAAGAAAATTCCTGACTAAAGGGCCATCCCAACAATGACCCCATTTGAGGGTGGCTGCTCACAATCTAGCCCATGCATGTGGTTATACAGTCCTTCTCCATCCTCCTGGTGCCTTGTCACACCACCTGAAAAGGTACAGATGATGGATTTAGGAAAAGCTGAGAATACTTCTTCTCTCTTTCTGTGGGTAACTGGGAAAATTGCTACAATTTTTCTTTGTCCCAAAGCTCAGAAATCAGCTAAGGCAACTAACTGAGGTGATTACATGCAGAATTAGCTCTGCTTGAAATACATATTAGAGGTAAACTGGACCGCAAAGCTAATCTCTGACATATGTCTCTGCCTAGAATTTCAAAGCTGGAGTACACTGTATTGTAAGTTACAGTTAAAGTTTTCTGCAATTGAAAAAGGAACAGTTTGAGTAAGGAACCAAAACCAGAATAAACCTCAGTTTAATATTCCATGTAAATGTAGTCATCGCAGTTTTAGTCTTTACAGATGGAACTTCCACAACTATAAACTGATTAATACCATTGACAATATATAGAAGTTGATGAGATTCTCAAAATCTACAATGAAACAAGCTCTTACACAGAAAATCTTACATATTCTATTCATGTCTTTGCATAAAAAACCCCCTTAATTTAAAATCACTGGCACAAGTGACTTTATTTTCATATATTTTCATGATGTTTGTGTAATAGTATTAATGGTAAATACTGATTTCCAACTGACAAGGCAGGACTCCATGCTGTCTTACTCATTTGAGATGTTATTTAGCTGATGCTTACCATGAAATAATTATGTCTTCTAAACATAAATGTACTGCTACAATAGCACTCAAAACACAAAGAATGCACAACCCTTCTATTGGGCTTTCTATGACAAATTTGAATTTCAAGCCTTGCCACTAAGAGAGTGCCATTAATTATGCTTAGACAGCACAACAAAGACAACAGGGCTTGTAGGAAGGTCATACAAAGGGGTTCGTATGGAATAAAGAAATGGTTCTTATGATAGTGCACAGTGATACACAGTTTGGAGAAGAATATATTTCTTGAAAATTGTTAATGCTTCTAAAAAAGGAAAAAAATGCCAGTATCCCCAAGAATATCATAGACTTCTAGATTAAATGTAGTAATAATTAAAAAACAACATAAGCACAGACGTGCCAAGCCGATTCAGCTTGAGGAAATAAAACATTTCATTAAAGATTTTTCAACTTTGTCTTCTTTAACTGGCTTTAACTAAAGTATTATTACTTTGCTACTAAAGTTGTTACTAAAGATGAGATGACAAATTAAGTCATCTGTCCATGGGACAAGAAAGCTTAAAATGAGGTTTGATGAATATGGCTGTATTTGTATAGTTGGGGTAGACTCCTCATCAAAAGGCAAAAGAGGCACAAGGAATATTATTAACATGGCTACGGCTGAATTATGTAACTAGAAGTACTGGGCAGTCCTTCCCATTTTCGTCTGGTCCACTTCATGGTAACAGACTGCTCCTGTCCTACCTGTATCATGCCTATTGCAGAGACTTCTCTAACTCTCTTTTCCAAAAGGTATGGTACCAGATCTTTTTGCTATTAGTTACAGAATTTACTGTATTGGACATTACTGGACACCTAGAAATAAAGAGAGGAATTTGCAGAGCAGAACAGTCTTCTGGGCAGTAACAGAAATGCAGCAACTATCTGCCCATCACACAAAAACAGCACTTTAAAGGGAAGCTCTTTCTTATGCTCAAGCTCCTATCCTGACCATCTTCTACAACTGTGATGAATCACAGCTCAAATACAAGACTCATGTTTAAACCATTTCATGTTGTCTGTTATACTGACAATACAAGAGCCACTCTGTTGTAAAATCAAAAGGCAACTTCTCCCTTGCATGCTCTTAACAGCCATGGACAGGTCATGATTATTCTGGTGATGTTGTCACAAAACCAATCTATATGATGGTATCTCGCAGTACAGCATGATTCTGAACAACCAACTACACCTTTGTAATAAAAGCAAGAGTTGTCCTTGGAATAGCCAAGATGATGTGTTTTGCGGCTCTACTTTATTAGTCCTCTCTGGTTTCCATCAAGAATAAAAAGGAAGAGGACCAAGAATCTCCTTGACTTCCTAAGAAGTGAGACTGTCTATTATGACAGCACCAACTGGTACATAATACAGGCTGCTAAAATCCTAACTCTACCTCCACGTGCGATTAAAAAAATAGATTGTCTTAAAACAAGTATTGAATATTCCTTAAAACTCACCTCTTTCATATACAAATGAACATATTTTAAATTGTGAGTCTGCTGCCCTCCTCCAGGCAAATCATTTCTAAAATCATTAATATTAAATTGTGAAATACAGTTGGGCTGATATTTCAGCAATTAAACAATTTTTAAAAATTTCAATTTAAAAAAATAAAATACACTTGTACTAGTTTACATGAGCTTCTAAGTTTTAATAAAAACATTTTACCTTTCTTCAGGGTTCCTGGGACACCCAAGTTAGGAGAGCCATCAAAAAGAATAACAGCAAGTCTATCATGTGAAAAAGTTTGGAGATCCTTACAAAGAATCCCTTATTAAGGTCTGATAGACCCTTGTTCACTTGGAATCTTGCTTATTTTGTGAATTAACATGTGAAACAGGCCAGAACGGTAGACACTAAAGGAGCCGTGATGGTAGCAATAGGGAAATATAGACCTGAGGAGTAGACGATGTGACCCAAGGTTCACATTATGTGGTAGCCCTTTTCTTAAGTACTTGATCACATGGTTCAATTCCACTTTCTAAAAAGATAACATTTAAGGTTCAACAACTTAAAACAAGAATGCAAGCAAACCACCACAGGTCTCTAGACACTTCTGTGATTTGTCTACTATATTACACAAGTTCTTGCTCCAGGCATTTAAAATAACCACGATAAAGTAATGATCAATATATATATATTTATCTTTCATATCTATATCAATATTAAACTTCTTGGTTTATGCAGTGATAATGATCCTCAAAGTAATATTTTGTATTGAACTATTAAGATTTTTTTAAAAAAATCAATAACAAGACTGACATACAATATATATCATAAAAGATCATAAAAACATACTTAAGATATCACGCTCTTTCACAGGAATAGCAAATTGTAACTAGTTCTGCCAGTAGAGCAATAGATGTGCAAGTTTAACCAAATGTACACTAAATATTCTATTCCTATAGAAGAGAGGTGAAAGATAACATTAGCATTTATAAATCAGTGTCGGTGTACAGAAGAAAGAAATGTTATCTGTCAGGACTACAATGGCTACATAAATGACTTTTCAGCTGCTTATATTTTTCTTATATCTCTTGCATTTCTATGATCCTTGATCATCATTCTTTCAAATTTATGAAGCAGGAATCAAAAAACTACATCCTTTTGTCTTGGCCTTAATATCAGAGGCAAAGGAAAGGAGGAATGGAAAGAATAATCTCCGCTTAGGTATCTCTCATTTAGCGTTAACTGAAAAGCACTCTAACTCTTCAATACTTAAGTCAATCCTCTTCAGATGAAACAGGCTTCATGTCCTCTTCTCAATTAAAAAAACAAACAAACCATCTGAAGATAAATAATACTTATTAGCCTCCCACAGGTATTTTGAGACAAGCCGGTTAACCCTGTAACGTGTTAATTATTAATGTACTCTTACACGTTCACTTACTATGTATAATCACCACCTACATTAGAGAAGGTTTGCCCACTGGCAAAATAGAACTATTTCTATATTTAATGGAAGGTTAAAAGAAAGCAAGAAAATCCATAAACAGCTATCTCATATATGAGAATTTAAAATAACTCTGATTCAGATTTGGATTGCAGTTCAGTGATTTTCCCTCCACTTATTCCATTTTAATCCACTTTTAAAACACATTCTGCAAGAAAGGAAGCTCCTTCTCCTGTGGGAGGTAACAGTAAGAGCAAAAATGGAACAGATCCTGGAAACATTAAAATTAATGATGTCTGAGAAATCATTATGGTTATAAAACTTGAGCCTGACAGTTTTAATTCAAGGCTCACAAAAACTGAGAAACAGTTAAATAAACTGAAGTACCAGATGGTCTCAGCCTTTAGGGAATTCACGACAGACAGATAAATTGGGAAACAGGAGTCAACAGTCAGAAACTAAAGATATTCTGAAGTGTTTTGAAGGGTTTGATTTCTGATTAAAAACTTGAGAAGATCATTTTTCTAGAGAAAAACCAAAAATACAATGTTCCTGAAGACTGTTTTTCTAAGAGATTTTGCAACACTTAGATACCAAATGGTTCAGATTTGCTACCTCTATGCCCAAGTTCAGACCCCTGAAATGAGTCATTTTTGTAAGAACAGGCGTCAAGATATATTTGTCAAAGCAGACAGAAAATCTTCCCCCTCTTTGGTTGAATTTGTAACTTTAACTTGTTTGATAAATAACTCAGTGATTAATATCTAGGATACCAAGTAAAAAGTCTGAAACATTGAAGATTTAAATTAGTTGCAGTATATTACTTCATTAAGTTCAGTAGCTACAATAAAGAACAAACATAGAATTACTTTTAATTATCCCAAACTCTTCAGTCTTGTAAGAGGAATCTGCATATTACCCTCCCTCTCATATTTACTTACCAGATGGATTTAAAACACAAAAAAGAAAGAACAAAAGGAATAAATGTAATGCCTGCATGAAGGATTATTTACTTCATGGTTGTGTTCTCACTACATAAAAGCACCATATTCTACTGAAATTCTTCAGGTTGCATAATGCCACAGAAATCTAAGATTAAGGTAATGAACATTAACTTCCTTGGTAAATATGACAGCTATCACTATCTTTTGAAAAAAAATGAAAGTTTACTGTTATTTTCAAAAGTAGCTGAAAAGGATTTTCTGATAACAATGTGGCATTAATCTAAATTCTGTATGTCTGCGCACTGGGAGCTTAAAAAATTATTTCTAGAGTCTATAACTGCAAGTAAAATTGGGACTTTCAGAGTGTAAGGAGGTATTCTGGTATATACCCTCTTTAACAGGGGAGCAGAATTCTGTTGGGAAGGAGACAGCTTCTTTCAGTATTTGCTAGAACTAGACTTGTTCAGGCATTTCCATGTTTATACTACTGGACTGAATCTAGCTTTACATGTTTTACTTACATGTTTTCGCATGTGTGTTTGCTTAATTCTTACTGCTCATTCGTCCACACAGAAATAAAATATTATTATCACAACTGGATCTGGCCATCATACTGCCACTCTTATCAAAAAAGCAAAGATTCAACAGATATGAAAACTGAATTACCATTTCAGTCTTTAGGGGGCTCTCTTTAAGTCAAGACTCAAGGATTTTAGTGACAGTGTTGGGAAGTGTGTACTATCTAGGAGCTTGCCCATGGGCTTTGTGTGTTGTTCCTTATGCAAACGGTTTCACTTTCTAGGATTTCAGTCGTGACAAACAACTCTGCAGTTGAAATAACAACATAAAGCTTAAATTTCTTTCAACTTCTATCACAGATAATTACAGGCAAACGTAATGCCTTTCAAGTCATTATAACGTGAGAAACTTATGGGAGACTGGAAAAATTACATTACAGTTTCCTGACAAAAAAAAAGAGAAAAAAAAAAAGAGCAATTCAGTTCAGATGTCTAAGACAGGTCACTAATGACAGATAATGCATTAGTGATTCAAAACCCCCAATAAACTCTGATATCATTCTCAGTAATAATTCTGCTATATAAATGATCACAGTGTCCAGACTCTTCCTTTGCTATGACTGTTATTTATTTAGCTTCTTTTATTTAGCTTCCAACATTTCAACACAGCAAGTTATTTTCTGTTACAGGGGGTGGGAAGCTTTATTTGTTCATTTTCAAAAATGCTATCCAACACCTTAAAATTCACAAAATATCACAAACTAGGAAGACGACTTCTGGTTAGTGGAATACAGGGCAAGAAAGAGGGAATTTGGGAGGAGATTCAGAAATCCCTCCATAAAACTTAGAGCTAACAGCAAGTACAGACCAAGAAATAGACAAGGAGTAAGAATTCCTGCTACTCCTATATAGTTGGAAACGTGTGGAAAGAAGTTGCCTCTTAAAAGCAGCTAATTTATAGTGTGGTTTGTAACCAGTAAGAGGAATAAGAAGTCAGAAAACAAAATTAAAGCATTGGAAGACCCATCCCAGTGACAACCTGAGAAGCGTTACAAGGGTAGCACATAAGCTCAAATGGATTCACCACCAAGCAAGATTATCTACACCATTCTGGAAGACATTAAACACCTAACTGTTCATTCCAAAACTGGTGGAAAATTTGACTATTTCATGAGTAGGATAGATAGTACTGAAATTCAAACATGGAAAGGAAAGAAAAGAATGACCTGAAACTACTCACTAAAGGATATGCATGACTTCTCAGAAAAAAAAACACTAAAACCCCCCACACCATCAAACAAAATTCCAAGTCCAGCAAACAACAAAAAAAATATATTAACAAAAGCCAAAATACAAAACGTCCAAGTCAGGATAAACTTTTATTTTTTGGATTATCTGGTTTTTATTTGGATAATCTGTTTTTTATTTTTTGGATTATCTGTTGGCCGAATGCAGATAATCCAAAGGATTTAGAAAAGCCTTTCACTATTCTCTGGGTTTTTGGTGGTTTTTGATTAAGTTTCGAGGTTTTTTTATGGTTTGTTTGTGATTCTGTGTGGGGTTTTTTTTTGCTTGTTTTGTTTTTAAAGAAAATATTTATCACTAAAATCACCTATACTGAAAAGGAATGCAATGACACTAGTGAAGACACTTGGGTTCAGTATTGGCACCACAGGTTACATCACTGATAAAATTTAGTTTAAATCCCTGGAAGAGATTTCAACAGGAATCTGTCTCACACATACACAGATATATACATATGTGCATATATTCTATAACAAAAATCTAAATCATTCTACAAATGATCTTTTTTTACTGATTTCCCCACTTTAGTATGACTGCAGGTAGACAAAAAATTTTATTCAGTTTCCAGACCCTACATCCCTCATTGTCACTAGTAATGCCTACAGTCTGTCTCTCTTAGAAGGAGACTAAATGACATCTTTTTGTTCCTTCCCCCTCTTGCCTGACAAATAAATGTTTGCTGCCACAAGACACTGATAAAAAAATTGCATGCACATGAAAGCATTTTGAAAAAAAAGTCCCCCAAATTTGTAAATCAGTTGTATTTTCAGACTTTCACATCAGATAGATTTTGATACAAGGGACTAATTATTTTTTCTTTTCTCAATGACTTTTAAGACAGAAGTTTGAATTTTAATATATTAAGACAGATAAGTAACAGCTGGTTCCTTCTTCTATTATCCCAATATTTTTCTCAACTTTTTTATATATTATAATAAACCACAAATCATTAAAAAGTGAATTTATTTCAAGTTTTGAAAAGATGCAAGGAAGGAAGGAAGGACGGAAGAGCAGCAGTAAAATTTCCTGCTCTATGAGATTGCTAGCTCCTCACCATGTGAAAGTAGGTAAGGTATACAATAATTTGTATTATGCAAATATTTCATGTCAAATCTATGCCAACTACAACAGGAAGGAAATTATTTACATCAAACTTAAGATAAATTCTAATGCTTTTTTTTTTCTGTGAACAGACTTCCATTTTATTTGTATATCAATTATTCAGCGCTTTCAAAACTAACGCTTTAGATGCATCATTTACAGTCTAACTATTGCAAGCACATTTTAAGACTTTTAACTCCTATTTTCTTAGTGCAGACTAATTTTTCATAGATTGTCTTGAAAACAGCCATCTGACATAAGATAGGCCTAAACCATGTATAGACGTATATGATTGCATTCATGATTCTTAATATGGAAAGAAAGGTAGGTATTTCTAGAGACAAAAGACAGTGATAAATATCTCTCTTCTTCTAAAACCGGGGGTATCTAAAGCTCAGATTTATTTATCTGATAACAGTAATATTAAGGCTTTAAGAGAGGTTTTATTTTACTTTATAACATGATTTTGTCCATCACTTGGGCTTACTGATAGTAAATCTCTTTGATCCTGATAACATCAGCACAGAATGCATCAGTCACATCAAGTAAATAATTCTTCATTTCAGCTTCTCCATCTAAATCTGATCTAGTGAACATTTCAGAAAAAAAAAAAGAAGAAAAAGTCAGAACACTGCTAACAAGATTAATGACATAGTAGACCTCTATTTTCTACAACCTGCAGTGGCAAGAAAAGCAGAAAGCACCAGCATAGATTTATTGCTGGCTCTTCATGACAGCATCAACAATGCAAGCAAGCCAAGAGCAGGCACGAGCGGGCACACCTTCCTTAATTACAGTCCTTGCAAGAAAAAGATTTGCGGCTTATAATGGTGGTAATATAAGTATTTTTCACCACACACTTCCACATTACTAGCAATCAGGAAAATAGAAGGTTTAATATTTCTCTTTGGTCGACTTGCATGAATGCCTAACAATTGCAAATTATTGCTTGGTATGAAGCAACTTTTGTCAGAGGAGTGGAAAAATATGCAAGTGTGATTAATATAATTTACCACAACTTTATTAAAATGTTGCAAATAATCAGAGTTCTACAGAATCAACGAAACTACAGAATCATGGAATGGCCTAGGTTGGAAGGGACCTTAGAGATCATCTAATCCAACCTCCCTGCCATGGGTAGGGACGCCTCTGAACTCTCAACCTGATCAGGTTACTCAAGGCCTCAGCCAGCCTGGCCTTGAACATCTCCAGGCAGGGTCATCCACAACTTCTCTGGGGAATTTCTTCCAGAGTCTTGCCACCCTCATACTGAAGATTTTTTTCCTAAGATCCAACCTAAATCTATTCTCCTTTAACTTAAATCCATTTCCCCTTGTCCTATCGGTGGACACTCTTGTAAAACGTCCCTCCCCAGCCTTCCTGTAGGTTCCCTTCAGGTATTGGAAGGCAGCTATTAGGTCCCTCCGGAGCCTTCTCTTTTCAAGACTGAACAATCCCAGTTCCCTTAGCCTGTCGTCATAGCAGAGGTGCTCCAGCCCCTGGATCATCATTGTGGCCCTCCTCTGAACTCATTCCAACAGGTCTATGTCCCTCTTATGGTGGGGACACCAGAACTGGATGTGATGTTCAAGGTGGGGTCTCACAAGAGCAGAACAAAGGGAGAGGATTGCCTCTCTTGATCTCTTCTCTTGATAGGTCTAGTAAATTACAAGAAACCAAACAAATACAAAAAAAGCTGTTCTATTGTTTAAATATATGACTGTAGGAGATCTGACTGACAGAGTGACTGGACAGATGTTCTTCAATAGCTGTATAATATGTGAATCCTTGTAGTCTGTTGGTCAGTTCTAATTACCAACTGCGGAGGTCTTTTACAATTATTTTCTAATAAACTATGCACAGTAAATACACTGTGAATGTGTACATCTTCTATCCTATTTCATTACAATAACACATTCATTTTTTATTAATTTGTATAGTTAGGACTGAAACACGTTGTTATTAAAAACTCTGAGATACAATGATTAAAATTTTATCCAGCTTCTCTTATATCAGTTGTAGTAGTTATTGTAATTTACGTGTTTATAAATAAGTAAATGGAGCAGTTGTTGAGCTATTTTTACATGGTTTATATTGTATATGTTTAAATATTACAAAAACTTTGCTGAGTAAAAAGATTATATAGCATTTCAACAATAAAAAGAACATTTAGCTCAATGTGTACTATGTATCTTTTTTTCCACTTACCTAATCTAGTTGTTTTCTAATTATCTGTTCTGCTGTTATTGAGACGGTCTCCAAGGAGTCTGTCTAATGATCATTTATTGCATTTCTTTAATTTGAAGAAAAATAATTGGTGCTTTCACAACAAAAACACCAGTGATTGAAAGGCAGATGAATGCTAAATGTGAATTGAAGGCTGCTTGGTTAATACTGTACATAATATAGGTATAATATTTTGACTGGTTTTCCAAGTTTGCTGAAAAGATTTCAATGCAAGCTAAAAAATTTACTAAAAAATTTGTGAAATCTGAAAGTCTAATCTGCACATCATTATCTTGGTTGAACTGTTGGAAGATCCAGAAAAAAAAAGAAATATAACCTCCTCAAAACAGAACTGAGGAAAGATGTAAAGTGTAAAATTTACAATAATGTTAATAATTTTTGATCTCTTTCAAAATTCATGCTGCTTTTTCTTTTTTTTCAAATGTGAAAGTTGAAGTCAATTGCATGTGATTAAACATTATTTGCATTTAATTTTATTTCCTTTATTACTGAATATGCTTTGCTTCCACCTCTCGAATTCTCCCCAAACATTTGTATATACTACTTTCTATCCACTGAGAACTTTCCCATGAAGGTGTATTACTAGTACGCAGCAACAACCATAACTTCTTCCTTTTTCCCATTATACTAGACATGCATGATTTATCACAACACTGAGGCCACAAGTCAATCTTTTTATAAAATTATTGGAGCCGTATCAGTAGGTTAAAATCTTAACTGTTTTACTAGAAAGAGATTGTACCATGCCTCTGTCATAGATTTCTCCAGTCAGAATGACACGTCCCTAAAAATGCTTAGAATCCTTGCTTTTCATTAGAAGCCAAATTTTAACCTGAAAATGTATTTTAAGAAACCTTGGTAAATTATGCTTTTTTTTTTTGATAGAGAATTATCTGACAATCTAGATAGCTAATAAAATCCTCCTCCCTTTTTCACAATGATGCATGTTACTTGTCAAAAAAATTAGGCTGCAACTCCATTACTCCAAGCTTACCATATATTTACCATAGGTAAAAATGAACTCATCCACTTGAAGCAAGAGCTTTCCCCATCTCCTTCAGGCAAGAGTATTTTTTACCTTAGCATCAATATATTTTCAAAGTACTTGACAAAATCAGTCAAAAATTACAACTTATCGATTTTATATGCATCATCCAGTGCATGTACAATTTTAAAAGCATACATACATTGCTGAGTAGAATGCTAATAAAGATATTGCTGTGTTCAGATCTGAATTTTTTTTCCTTACAGTTACAGGTCATTTCTTGTTATACCTGACCTGTACATTTTCAACATTTTAATAACTTTGTCAATGTTATACAGACATTTGTCAGTATCTTATATTGGGCTACCTATGAAATGAAACTCATGACAAGATTTTGTCCCTAACAATGTGATTTAGGTTTTTATTCTATTAAGCAAAATAAAAAATAGTATCAATACTAAATAAAATGCAGGCTCCCCTAATTCCTGTTTTCTGAAAATTGAGGTCAGAACTGTTACACAGTGAAAGATATTTAGTCACCTGAGAAACCTTTGTTGACTTCTTTGAAGTCAAACAAAAAAATGCAAGTGTTCAGTCAATAAATTTGCCCAAGAACTTCCCCCCAATAACAGGGTCATCAAGTAGGTGCATAATTTGCCATTATTGTTGTCATGAATTTAATTTGGAATCTGCAAGAAACCTTATCTAAAGTGAGGCGTCTAAGTCTCACCATTGATAGTCATAAAGGTTTAAAATTTTAGGTACAGCTGTATAAAGATACACAGAAAGTAGCAATGACACTGTTTTATTTTGATTGTTGGATAAGAAAACATCCAATACAAGAAAAAAGCCAAACTGGCTTATTTTCAGCAGTAAACAGACACCTTTTCAAGTTTATGAAATACAATGGTGATATATAATCTAACTGCTATACTGTGTGTTATTATACTTGTATTATATTTTGCTCAGAGAACCATGGGAAGAATATTCAAACAATTAAAACTTACTGAAACAATTCAGCATTTTTTTTATGTTTATCACATCTAAAA
>NW_009734569.1:21367-39507 GCF_000703405.1 Apaloderma vittatum | reverse complement strand
CTGCTGCATATTTTCAGATTTTCACTGAAAAATCCTACATTCAAAACAATTTTAATTTGGGGCCATCACAACTATCAATGTTTACAGTTACTGAAAATATAATTCTTTTACCAAACTTTCAGTTTGTATTACAAAAAAATAAAAAATAAAATCAGAAAAACCTTAGAGCATAGACCTACCAAATACTTCACATAAAAGTCACACAACTCTCAGCAGAAGACATTCTGTCTTTATACAATATTAAACCATCAATTTCTTGCCAGTTTCTGCACTGCAAAAGTGGAAATGTGTATTCAGCCCTTACCAGAACTATCTTTATCATGAGGTTTTCTCCCTATTACAGAACATCAGTCATCTTATCTGCAGACCACAAGCATCATAAGCAGCTGAAGGGAAAATGTGCCTGACAGCTTCTTTTGCCAAGAGAATAGAAAGTAAAAAATCCAAAACTAGCCCAAAAGAACTAAATACCAGTTTAAGTGATAAGCAGTGCATTAGTACATTATTGGAAAATGAAACAAATCACTGGATTAGTTTCTAATGTATTGCCTTTCTCTAGAGAAAACAGAATAAATGGAAAAATAAATCCGAATAAATAAATAAATAAATATTATAAACATGATAGTAAAGGAAAAAAAAGTCATAGCAGAGATTGAAAAAGTAGTAAAAGAAAGGGCTGAAAACAATTCTATCTTAATTTGTAGTAATCATTCTAGATTTGCTCAATCAATAGGCAAATTCATCATGTCCAAGGCCTTAGAAGGTCTAACTTAGTTTCTAAGGAATTCTTAGGCAAGGATAAAAAAACCCCACCCAACACTCCGCCCATAGATTATATTTAAAAAATACTAATTTTTGAAAATGTTGTAAGAAGTAGTATTTAAAAGAGAAAGAAGATAGTACTGTGACTTGATGTCAGAGCACATAGATTTCATAGAGTAGCTGGTCTTAAATTGTGACTCCTTCGTAGGCAATTCTTCTTTTACTTTGGATTTGTGTGTATCTAATGCTCTGGGAAGTCAATCAGGAAAGATGGCCTGTCTGTCCTATGGCAATAATCACTGAAGTAGAATTTGCTACTGTAATGCTCCTCTTCTTTGCCATGGATCGGATAACAGGTACAGCTCTGTAGCCTCACTAACTCTCTTCCTGTTCTACAAGACTCACAGCCTGTAGGAATACAACAAATTCCAACAAGTTTCTCTGAATACAGTTAGACGTGACGAACCTGAAAACGCAGGCACTTCTTTCAAATTATGTGAGATTTATGCCTCTTTACAAAACATAGCCACATAGCCAGCAAAGCTGTTTGTGATTAAGCAGGAAGGAGCAGGATTTATTCCAACAAATAATAGTCTAACTGAATCAGCTCTAAGCATTTATCTTGCTGCTTAAGGGTTATAATGTGCTTGTACTACAAAATAAGTACTTAGGAGCCAACACCATAAGAAAATATAAACAGATATAAGATGACAAAAGCAGTTGGATATCTTGACATGGCCTGTCAGCAGCTTTATGAAAATTTTATGTACCTGAGGCTTCTCACTGATAAGTTTCCCTTCATTCAGCTCTGTAGACTTACATGCTTGTTTGCCCTACAGAGATAAAATTTGAGGAATTAATATGTATTTTTATTAAATGTTATGCTGTGCTCTGCCTAGGCTAGCTGCACAATCCCATTATGTGACATAACTCCAGTAAATTTATACTTAGCGCATTTCATTTTATTGCTGTTTATAGAACATAAAAAAAAAATCACACAGAATCATTTCCATCCTTTAATTTTATATTATTTTTTTAAGATTATTTTTCTTTAAGGGTGCAAGGGACTGTAAAATAATTACTAAGAAAGTTACTACTATGTAACAGTATGAAACTGTTGATAAAGACATCTCAAAGTCATCATGGTCAAGCAAATCATGCCAGCATGCTTTTAGACTCAGGCAGCTCCTGAACATTGTGTTTTGCAAATGTCCATTTCAGCTGTAACCTAGCTTTGTGAGCTATAGCAATGCCATGTGATAAAAAGCATACAGCATTTTTCAGTATGTACTTCCACAGTTAAAATGATTTATCTTATTTCTTATTGGGATAATGAGAGGTCAGTCAGTCCTCCTGCATGGTTAAACAGAAGAAAACACTCAACTAGGTGAAATGGAGAAAAAGGGAGAGAAGAAATATCTGTGTTTCAAGACTGATTAAGCAAACAAAGACAAAGGTTCTATATGGCAGAAGTTTCACAGAATGTACACATACTGAGAATGTATGCAGGGGACAATCAAGAAAAGTTATTAGAAGATAGTGAAAGTCTTAAAGTAAATTAATATACTATATTTAGACTTCTCTGTTGATACTTTCCTTTATAACTAAGTGGTATTGATTCAATTTAGGTGAATTCATATCCAAATTAATTCAATTCAGCTCAACTGCACTGAAATAACTTTGATTCTGGATAAGGTTGCCTGCTTAGGGTTTCACTTAAACACTTTCAAAATTCATTCAGATTAATTTTTCCCGGTGTCTGTAGGTAGACAAAAATCCTTAAACTGATTACAAAGAGAAATGAAGAAATAATGCACGGAGTGCCACTAAAGACTGTTATTTATAAAATAATCTCTTCAGCAAGTCCGAATTCAGTAATTTTTAATGCATTTTTAATGCACTAATTTCTGATGCATTATTTCAATATATGCGTATTGAAATCTACAGAAGATATAGACTTGTGCTCTCTCATGCCCTTGCAACTGTTAAGTAAAATGGAGTTGATATTATTTCTTCTTTGCAAATCAGCACAGTATGCTTTCACACCTTCACAAGAGAATGTACTAGCAAAGCTAATGACATAACATCAGAGTTCTAGTGCTGGAAAAGTTTTCCCACACTATTTCCTCTTCACAGTTGAGTGAAGATATCACCATAGCTGTATGTGAAATCAGTAGCTTGTTCCTTCTTGCACCGATGATGTTTAATTTAGTGTCCTAAAGTTGTGAACCTCACTACAGTACTTGTTCACTGAGCTGAATAAACATGTCCTCCCTCTTCAGGTTATATAACAACTTCACATGACACATCTGCACATTTTGCCTAGAGAAGGTATATTGCATTTTTTTGATTCTGCAACTCGTATCCCAGTGGCAGAAGACCCATTTCATTTTAAGCTTATTCTCAGATCCTAATAATCATTAAAAACTTTCAGTATATGGAGTGAAATATAGGGTCAACTAATTTTACTGTTGTACCACCTTGAAGGATGTCAGCAGGAACATTGGCAGCTTGTATCAACTGCATACATCTTACTGAAAATGGAAGGTGTACTGGAAAGAAATTCACTATCATCTAGATACCTTACTTTTTCTATCATTAATAGTGTTTTGAAGAAGTAGGATTGCTCAGGCATATCTACTACATAACCAACTACTACCAACATAAGCCTGAACAAATCCTTTACCATCTATCAAGGATGGGCAGGTGATTAGAAGAAGCAACTGAGGTTACCAAATTGCGACACATATTAAAGCATCCCTGAGCATAATGCTAAGAGAAAAAGATAACCTTTTAGAGTTTTAAAAATTAAGATAGTGCCCTAGTCACATTATGTCTGCCCTTTTTTTTAAAAAAAAAATATTTTAAAGGGATAAACTGGGTAAGATATTTCCAGGAATTCATAGATCATTAGCCAAAATAAATGCAGGCTCCTTTTTCAATGCAGAGATTCCATTGGGATTATACAAAGGTAAATCAGGCCTAAATAGAACAGCAGTAGGTTTCAGATTATTTCTTGCAGACAGCTATCAAAAGATTTTAGCGTTCACCGCTACTTTTCAATTATGTCTAAAGGGATGTTCCACACTTTAATGAATCCCCAAGAAAAAATAACACTGAGAATCACTGTAGCAAAAGGTACCCAGTGAGTTTGATCCTCTTTGAAATCCCTTTCTTAAAGAAACTCTAGCAATTGTACCATGGAGGAAAACTTAAACTTCAAACTTGATTCTGCCATTTTATTTCATTTGTTATTTGACAGAATTAAGCTAAACTCTGAGGGTAAGATGCACTTTATTTCAAATATACTATATACATTCTGACATACGCTCTTGTTAGACGTTTGTTTACTACAGACTTCATCAGACATGAAATTTCTGAAAAGGAAAGATTAAAACATAGATGCCAAATCAATCAAGTACACTGAAAGCCCATGGAGACTGAAAACCACTGTTCTGGTAAACAGGAGCTGTTAATAAATTAGTCTGGAATGCATATGTAATCCTATTTCATGTGGAAATTAAGAATGTACACATTTAAATGATCAGTACCACTTAAATAGTCTATTTGATGTTCTGTGGCATTTCTGGAGATGACTGCTAACATCAGAAGTGCAGCAATAAAGGCTAAAGAAACACAACATAGCTGTAAATAACTCTTCAGTTCAATGAGTCTGATAATTATATGCAACTTTGATAGACTATATTTAGCAAGAGTTTCAAATCTGTTAGACACTTTATACAGTACTGATCAAAGTGAAATGCAGGAGGCTTTCTGTCGCAGAATGTCGCAGAAATGTGATTTTTTTTTTGTTTTAATTTTTAAGTGTCAAGTCCTAAGCTTATTCTTTTTCTTTTAGAGTAGCAGCATATGATGGTCAGTGAAGCATACACTACACAGCTGTTACATCTACTGTATGACCTGTACATATTGAATTAGCCATTGTGTTTTTCAATTCTGGTTCATCAGACTTTTGGTCTGAGGGGCTTTAATCTAAATACAGCAAAAGAATACAATTCAGTGTTACCTTGTCTATACATAATTTATAGCCTCCAGTCCATTTTGATCTAAAACAATTGGCAAACTTTTTTTGGGGGGGGAGGGGGTTGTTGTTTTCTGTTGGGATTTTTTGTTGTGGAGTTTTTTTTTTAAACAGTAATAGGATGTATGAAAAAATTCAGTACAAGGATTAACAGAAGAAAATCTTCAGGACTGCAGTTCGATAGTGTAAAAACATATATTTGCATGCACACAGAGAGGATGTTAACAGATGTGAGCTTTTTAACAATCATCATCACTCCTATTCTAAGGTTTTTACACTTGCATGTATGGTACATTAAGAAAGAGAACTATTCCTACATCTAAGAACAAATATAATATAATTTAGTGAATAAATACAAAAAAGTGTGTTATTTTAAGACTTAATCTATTAAGATATCTCAGAACTCCAGATATTTTTTTTCTCCAATGAAGAATCTGATTTACTGTATTGACAATCTTCTGGATACAGTCTGTTGTCAAGGAAATCCACAAGGCATACAAAGGCAGGTATAAAAGACTAAACCACTGCACTTCCTTCTCTATATACATATTTCTCCAGGCATATACCCTATTAGGCTCCTAGTAGAGGCAGGAAGGAAAGCTAAATTCACCTTTGGTCTGATCCTTAGTGGCTCTGCTTATATCCCTAAATCCAAAACTTTCACTAACATTTGAGAGAATATTAATTTCAAATTTCTTACCGAAGTACTGAATTTTTCTAGCTATCATAAATACAATTGCAACTTCTGATTAGCATCTCTTTAAATCGCTTTTTAGTCACTCATGGATACCAATAGAAGAAATGAAGACTCATTTAAAATCATCTGTTTTTCTTAAGAAATCTAATTGTTTGTATTTCATCATGAAGTTCTCTCAGAAACAAAGCAAAGCTGCATATATTTAATAACCTAAAAATATTGTGAAGCAGATTACCTTCACTTATAATGACTGACTGCACATAAAGTCGTATGACGAATATCTGTTTAGACTTCCCTTCTCTGCAAAACAGAGCATAAGTATCTCATCAAAAACTAATCTAGTATTAAAACCAGTAAGTTTCTTCATTGATGATTTAGAAAATCAATGAACACCCTTAAGTTTCTTCATTGACAGTTTGAGAGTACAGTTACAATAATTTAGAATAACGAATGAATTCTTATGTAGAACGAAGGAACTTTGAAGATGTGATTTTTTACAACTCGCATTCAGAAAGTTATGCTCTGACTACATCGTTGCTTTTCAAGTCTGTACGTATTACGTTCAACAACAGCTCAACTAATTTACAGCCTTTCCTTGATATATTTAATATATATTACGCCAACCGTACATAAATCAATAATGAAGGAAGAGTTCCCAGTACAACCATGAATCACCGTATCAACATTCATTTAGTTAAAAATCAATTTCTCACTGACACGGGCTCAAGAAATACTATGAACATTTTTGTGAGATGCCCACTGGGACAGCAGTTAAGCACTCCAACAGCCTATCTTAAAAGTGTAACACAGCATTCAGTCTAAGATGGCAGGCCGAAATGAAGAATTACAGTCTCAGTCAACACTCCTAATCATACAAGCCTTGTTGTAAACTTTTGTGTGTGTTTTAAAAAACACGAATAAAAAACTCTCTCCTTCTCCTCTATCACCAAATCTCTCCCTCTTCCCACACCTTCCAACAATACATGTTTTAACAGAGCAGAGAATGATATCAGGAGGACTATAAACAGAGCAAACTGATTCTACTAAGTTAACTATTTTCTCCTCCTTTGCTCACTATTTTCTACTTAGTTTGCCTTCTGTGTTTTTTTCTGGTTTGTTGGGTTTTTTTAGGAGACATTGCCACAGTTCAGAAAACAGATCAAACTTAAATAGCTTTCAGGCACGATAAAACCAGAATTGTTTTTCAACGTGTGCACTATTCCTTCCTCAATAACTCTTGCTAACCCCATAAAAACAGAAACTGGAACTCTACCCTCAGAACTATGAAAACGTGCTGAAAAATTCCATAACAACGTTATTTATATACACGTAACTGTATGTGCATGCATGCTTGTAGATGTGCACAAGTTTACCATTCTTTTCATATGTTAGAGAATGTCAGAACCTTACCTTGATTTTTAAAACAAAACAAAAATTCACACCATTATTTCATCTACATATTTTAGTGAATATTACTGTATTACATCAACATCTACTGAAATAGAATTTTTTACTTCACAGAATTTTATAGATATTTTTAGACTAATGAGTCAGAATATGCTAAATACTTCTGGATTCACCATGATACAGAACAAGTCTCGAGCTCTACAAAGTTAAAATAGTCAATGAAATAAGGAAATATCAAGTCATTTAATCCAAAGAAGAAACTTGACAGATATCTGCTAGTATCTCCAAACCTTTTTTGGAAGTAACAAAAAAGTCAGGGGTGAATTCTTGCTCTCAGCTAAGCTCAACAAAACCACAGAAACTGCACTCTGTCCAATTAAATAATTTCCTCATAAACAACAAACAAGAAGTCAATATTGGCAGCAATATTTTAACTTCCTGTGCCATGAAGACAGTTCTGAAGCATACTAGTCTTTTAACGAATCCACTCCTTAGTATAGAAATCTTCATAAGTCACTTTTAAAGAGCTATTTACATAATAGCACTCCTAGGTCTACACTGTCCTTAAAACATAGAGGTAACATACCCACTTTCTGAACTAAAAATTTACATTCCACTTCTGACTTGCACTACATATTCAGTTATGACTATCTATCTGTATATATATATGCATATACATATATATAGAGAGAGAGAGACTCTGGAAAACTCCCACAATGTAAAAATTATACTGTCCCAACTATCATACAGAAAAATCATACAGACTAATTTCTCTATACCCACAAACCCAAAAAACACTCAAAAAGATCTTTGATACTTGACTCATATACATTTTCCCTGAGCAGATCACAACCATAAGAGGAGCTCCAGCCAACACTCTCACTTTTGTAAGAAAGAAGAGCACACCTTTCAGTGAGTACCTTGATAACTTTGAATCCTCCAAAAAAACAACCTCCTCACCTTTGTGCTATTGCCCATTTCCCCCAGTTATCACATACAGCTGGAGACTGGAAAGTCAGGAAACAATTAGAGTTTCTAGGAGAGGAACCCACATTCAGAAAAGAAAATCCAGCCATATCACCTGCTAAGCATCAAGGCAATTTACTTTAGTGAATTCTATGTCATCATCAAAGCTTTTGTGGTCCAACATAAGCCCACAGGAATTCAATCGACCCAGGAAAAAACCAAACACACTCCCATAAAGTTTTAAACACACTTCTACAGTTCGTAAAGTTATCCATTTAGAAACTAGAAATGCCTTTCAAGGCAGCAAAAATAAGCAACAATCAATTAGCTAAACAACCATGTAGTGAAAAAGGTTTTGAGAAACAAAGTGTAATTATTTATTGGACGTTGAAATATGTTCTGTTAGATGGCATCAATCTTACTCATTGAAAATAAATCAAGTATTAGAAAGAGAATCTGAAAAAGAGTAGGTGAAAATATTCAACTTACAAACAGTTCTATAAAATATGTAAGAAGTTGATTATACATATAGTAAGAAAAATAGAGTTGGGGTATAATAATTCCACAAATATCAATGCAGAACTGGGAATTTCACCGGTACTCAGTATTCTACTTGTTCCTTATTGCATTTGTACCATTATGTTAAGTTAAAATATGTTCTAACAACTAATGTACTGTTACAGTGTCAACGTGGTTTTGTTACAAGATATATCTTAATTAGTGTACAAACTATTATTTAACAGCAGAATGCACACGAAGGAGTCTGATAGTTTGTAACAAGGAAACTAAACTCACAATGCCCTTTGGAAAATCCCAAAGGGCACTTTTCTGCATGTAGAGCAATGGTGCAGAAAATCAGAACAGTCTTTTACCCACTGTTAATGAGTGAATGACAGCATATCTCTCATATATATATAGGAACAGAAACTAGTTTCACAAGAAAACAAATGTGAGTTGAAAAAACAGACTTTTATATGCAATACAAGTTGGTAATTTGCAAAGTCCTGTTGTCTTTGTATTTATTGTCTTCAAGCTATTAAGATTTCTTTTCACTTCTCCATACATACAAGTTAGAAGTCAACAGCATTAAAGGAGAACCAGTCAAACGACTTTAAGTTCTAAACATAACAATTGTGTCCAAAACATCAATACCATAAACAATGAATTTCAGAAAACACTTCCAGGTGGCTGGTGTAATTTCCCTGATAAGCTTTTTATCTGCTAAAAGAGAAATGGCAAAGGGCATGAAAAAAAAATAAAAGGGACGTGAGCTTGCAGTTACACATTTCAAATTTTGCTCTAAACATCTATGAAACAGAAAAATGTCATTCAATACCTTTTTCCTCCTTTCAAAAACTATAATGTATATTAATTTTTATGTTAAAATGTATGTTAAACAAATAAAAGAGTTGTAGAAACCCTTTTGTATACCCAGCAAAATTGGCTTGTCACACATGCATGAAGAACATTTGTTGCTGTTTAATTTTCTCAATGTTCAGAAAGATCTGCAAGATCCACATTATGAAAGACCGTGAAAGCATGTGCAGAGGAAAGAAGGTATATTAAACTTGAAATACCAAACTACAAATGTTGAAGATGTCATAATGGGCAAAAATATATAAAGACACTGTTTGAGAAGGAATAGTAGTAAGAGGTATAAATATACAAATGTGCGATTTGAGCAGTCTGGAAGAAGAAAGAGATTTTCTTTTCTGATTTTGAAATAAAACGTATCCAAATAACCGAACAACAGGCATTTCAGCTTTTTCCATAGCTAGTGCTTAGCGTGCAATCTAAACACACCTGCAAGCAAATTATATTGCTGTAATGCAAAGTGGAAATTCTTCCCAAATAATTTCTTAATACTAAATGCTTTTACAAAGTTTAAATTTTATTTTAAAACAAGGACTCAATAGCTGCATTAAGAGAGATATCAACAGCTACTTCTACATAACTCCTACGTATTATGTCTAAAAATGAAGAAGACTAGAAAAATAATTTTTAAATAATTAAAAAAATATAATGATTATTTGGAATATTGAACAAATATATACTGTATATCTGGATATATTCAAGATCAGGTAAAATATAATAAACTTTGAAATTCCAACATTTGATAAGTTATCCCTTTGTGACAGTACCAACAATCTATCCAGAGAGAAAGAAGAAACAGTCCTAAAATGGTTACTGTAAAACCAATATACAGAATTTACATGCAAGAAAATTTTCCCATAAGTTCCCAGAGCAAATTCTCAAATTAATATCAATATCCAACAAAAGAAGAGCAAAATGCTTTGGCTGCCAAAACACAGAAAGAGAGAATAGGGAAAAGAGAAATATGGTCAAAATCAGACAGTTCCCAAAAGACAAGGAACATACGTAACATGAAATACCTTGATCTGGATATTTAATCATGACATATTTTACAATACATGGAGGAAAATATATTTTGAAACCAAACTAAATTATGATATTATGTATTCACAAACTGAGCCCAAAATCTGTTTGTAACATAAAACTCAAAACTGAGACACTAACTTCTGTTTGGTGGTGTCCTGCTTCAATTAGCAGTATTTTCTTTATTGCATGTTTTCTGCAGAACTGCAGAAAACATGCAGTAAAGAAAACAAATTCAGAAAAAAACCTCACTATAATCTTCTACTAATCTGTATGATACAGACATGCTCGAAGTTCATCACATTTGATGAGGAAAGTGCTGTAATATTCTCTAAGAAGTAATGTGTGCTGGGAAGTTAGGAGAAATTGTGATGGAAATAATGTTGCCAACATAATTCATACTACATTTATAATGCCTATCAACTTAATAGTTATTACAGTCCAGACGAAAATAATACAAAATTACCTTAATGATATACTCTAGTATAGCCGTATTTTGTTGGGTATGTTGGCTGATATTTTATTAATATGGTGCATGTGGTTATGGACCATTTCAGTGTGAATCTTTTCAACAGGAGACTGAAAAACATGTGATTTTTTAATGAAGAAGTGAATGAAAGAGCTGGACTGGGGAATATTTACTCTGATAGACTGGACCAGAACAATTAATCTTCTCTGCAAGTTGCAGGAAGTGTTTCCATTTTGTATTAGAACTCAGTTGAGTTCACAAATTCTACACATTACTTTGAATTGTAAGTTTCCTTAGCTGACATTATTGCCTTGAAAAATTCTGTACACATGCATCCTGAACACAGACAAACATACCTTAAGTGGATAAGCAACTCAATGAAATCGGTAACAATAAGCACATGCTTATATTAAAGTACTTTCCGTAACTAGGTTTACAGGTGAATAGAATATACATCCTATTACAAATTGCCAGTGCAAGGGGAAGGTGCCTGTTAATGAAAATGTATGATCTAAAGAGGTAGAGAATTTTTTAAGTCCTACTGTTGACTTTGTTACTCTGAAAGAGGCCAAGGTACTACCTAAATCTTAGTCAAAATTAAATTTATTTTTTTTTTTCAGAAAACCATAGGAAATCATTTTGGAATCTATAGCTCGGTAACTGCATGTCTTGCATTCTGGCTTTGACACTTCCAGTGTCAGATAATTGTAATATTTATAGAATTTTTTTTTGCATTAATGAGGAAGTTAATTATTGCACACTCTACTAAGCAGCTTCCAAATGGATATAATTAATTATCTATAGAGATCTTGAACATCTCACATACAGTGGATTGTAGGAAGGGCATTTTAATTATAAGACCTATTTTTTGGACCTTCAAACTTTGTCCTTTGCAGTTCCTCTTTGGGTTTTAACTCTGTGCTTTATCCTACCCCGAATGCCTTGTCACTTGGCCATGGAAATCTTTACATTAAGTTCTTTTCTGCACTCCTGTGTACACATGAACTTTTACATATGAATTTACTACTATTTATACATTATTCTGATGGTCAGACATTTGAAATTTATTTTATGCAAGAAAAAACCCCCTTTTCTTACATACTGATTGTATATTTTCCAGTAAGTATCTGAGACAGGAATATTTCTAAAACTGCATAATGTCTCAAATTGGTATAAGAAAGTATTGATAAAATTTTGCCAAAGCACTTTAGAATTGAGGGGGTTTTTGTGTGGTTAGTATGTCTAGTACAAATCATAGTATTAATTTAACTTTTAACATTTTATCCCACAGACATCACCTGTAATACAACCTGACAAATCAAAAGGTCACACTGAGCATATAAGAAATAAACAAAATTGAGAAGTTAAATGGAAAGCATGGAGAATATTATGAGGAATTAAAATTTCAGAAGTTAGGGATTACATGTGAAAATACAGATTAACTTGGTAATTAATTCATGTGTCAGAATAATAATTAAAGAGAAGAAAATACTTTTTTTTTTGAAAAATGTTTTCAATGAAACTGAAACTGTACATTACGGACTCTCCTTTAAAGTCCAAGCCTACAGTCCTCTATAAGCTACACATCTGATAATGATAGTACGAGAGGAAAACCATTTTTTTTATGTTGAAGTAATTTTAGTGAGTCAGAGGAAGGGTCAGCTGTAAAACTGACTATCTTTGCACACTGGAGAGAGTTTACAGGATCAGAGATTAGGTTTCCAGTATGCATCAGGTATGATATCAAATGGGAACCAGACACTGGATTCTTACTGAATGGTGCTTGGTGTGTCAGTATCGTGATATCCTTAGACCACAGCCAGGCTATGGGACAGAATTGTACCTGGGGAGCATTCCTGTGACAGGATCTCAGTCTGGGGTCCCAGGATGGGAAGATGCCCTTAAGGCTGCTTAAACAGAAAACAACCACTGTTTCAAGCCGTTTACAAACCACTGTATCACAAACTAAGTAGTTATATCTAAGCCACTTTTTCCACCCGTAGAATCCAGTCAGGCAGCAAAAGCTCCCTCCTAACAGCAGAAATGAGATCTGAGAGATGGCATCTGAGTCAAAATGCCACCAGAAGAAACTTGATCTGCAATAGTGATAAATGATTCTTTTCAACCTTTCAGACTGGTTACTGGCTACAGAGTCAGAATTAAAGATAAAAATGTGTGTATCAAATGGCAGTAATATTTTGCTTGCTTTAAGGTATTTGGAAACACTGTGTTGGTCTATAAAAGACCTACCACATATTTGCACTGTAAGTGAATACAGGTGTATTTTAAGTTATCTCCTGAGCCTCTCTGAATGGTGGATCTCATTCAGCGATTTTAAAGTTACTTAATTTCAAAAGTTTATTATTTTTAACTGTTTGAGGTTTTAAAATTATTATTTATTTAAATTTTTAATATTTCTTCCCCTTTTGGGCACTCTCTGTCCCATAATAACGAGATCAGGTTAAATTATGTCCAGACAATCACTGACTAAATTTCCTACCATTGCCAGGAAATATCACTATACGAAAACTACAAAACCTTTGATTGTATTATTAAGATAGTTTGTGACCATCTACTTCAGTCTTCTCTTGTCAACTGCTCAGAAATTGCATTATGAGCATTCACTTTTTCAATTGGTTAGCACCAGACATAGCATACACAATTGTTTATGCTTAGTGATTTGTGATATTATATACTGGAAGACAGCTATACATTTTAGCAGAGAAAATATATAAATACTATATTAAGTTTTTTAAGGACAACTTTTCACATTTTTATTTGAAATAAACTAAATTTAGAATTACCATATGTACTTGGTGATTTTCACTACATTTTTTTTCTCTGTGTTTAGTCCTGTGCTAAATAGAGGAAGATTCTAATAATCTCAGCATCTAAGATGAAGTTCTAAAGAGTCAGACATAATAATGAGTATTATTTTAAAATATAGTGACTAAACACAAGTAATCAAAACAAACAACTCTCATCTCGGTCAAAAATTCTCTATTTACATGAACTTTGCATAGCACAACCAAGTAGGTTTACTATTTGCCTCCACTGATCAAATAGAGACATAATTTTGCTAGTGGGTAATGATAAGAATTCCGTTTTCTGTTACCAGTTACAGTTCCACATATTCTATCAACCAGTGAAGAAATGCAACTCACTTCAGAATGAATTAAATGAGTGCTTAGCCTTAAAGTTTCAGACAACAACAATGAATGAAAACATCTTATTTTTCAGATGAAGTTGAAGGAATATATTCAGTCTGTTTATTCACATATGACATTTAAACCCTGAGTACACCTTAGTGTTAAAACCTAAAGCCATGAAACTAACATTTAGCTGAACCTATAATCTTCCGTACTGTGCTGTTAAAATATTTACAAACTCACATACAGATGATAGCTAGTGATTCACCTAATAAATTCACTTCTGTCATAATATATATCACATACTTCAAAATTGCTTTGCATAGTAACAAGTTCTTTTTTTCTCCTAGCTTCTTTCTTTGTGTAGTCAGTAGTTTCCCTTCTGTATGTTGGACAGTCAGCTAGGTTCAAAATCCATTAGGAAAGATTTCACTGAAATGTTTATATTGTGACATTCTGTCAACATTTTAGAAAGGGGCTTTAAACAAATATTCTAACTTGCTCTGTGAATTTGATGCACCCTGATAGAAGTGATGAGAAATTTGCATTTATGGTAGAATTCCTTGTAAGAGCAGAGAGATGCCAGTGCTTGACCATCAAACTTTTCAAGAGATTTATTTACTAGAAATGTTGGTACTCAGTTTGAAGGAATACTATCCCATACGTTGCAGAGTTTTCCAGGGTTGTTTCTTGCAGAAATTTTGTATCTTTTATATCTCTGAAATGTGGGTTTCATCTTACGGGTTTCAAACTCTTCTGAGAGACAGCTATCTCTTTTATATAGATAGACATGTTCACAGTGTCCACAGAAGAAATTAACTCCATTGCAGGAAAAAAATTTAAACTATTCTTCCATTAAGATGACTCCTTTTTATTAGAAGATGTTGAGAACATAAGCTACCATATCACTGACTGCATAGTCCATACAGATGATTAAAGTGCACCAAAGAGAAAATAACATCAATCAAAATACTTAGAAAGTTCAATGAACTAGTACTATTGTCCAGAAAAGTAAAATTTTATCATAGTAAGTATAGTATTTAAAGAAATAAGACTATTAAACTGAGATTCAGCTAAGGATAAAAAAAATCAACTTTGCAATGCTAAAATTTAATAATACACTCAGCCAAATGCAAAATTCCATTTCCTGCTAGATCAAAACTTAATTGTTCCACTTAATTATTTGATAATAACAGTTCATTCTATCAAAAGGCTTATTTATTACTGGTTCTCTTCGTCTACTATTCAAAAACTCCGATGTATCACTCTCCCTCTGTATAAAGTTTAGAAGATAGAGAACATAATATTTAGTGGAAGCAAAGGAACTTTGCCTAAAAAAAAATACATTTTTGCTATGTCAAATCCCCAGAAGAAACCTCAGTAAAACAAATATTTCTAATGTACTTTAAAGAATTGCTTCTACATAAAAAAGTTTGTAGAACTGGTCCCAGAGATAGAAAGAACACGACATTTACTCATTTCTATTCACATCCCGCATTTCGCCTAATTACATTAATGGAATATCCATTAGCACAGCGAAATAATCTACACTCAATATACCGGTTAAGGCCACTTAATGTTGAAATTATTAACCAGTTTACAACAATAACTACACATAAAATATACATTTTCCAAGTCAGCATTCTGCTTAAAGGTACTGAAAACATAGTGAAATAATGTTATAGTCACAATTGGACTGACTTACCCTGGTCGAAGAATTCACCAAGGAACCATTCAGATTGCCAGTGTTACACTTGAAATTCAAATGCTGATCAGAAAAGTGATTTGCTTCCCAGCTTCCTGAATCACGCACCACTGACTTGTCAGAATTTGCAGATATTTTCTGGAAGGCAGTGCAAGTCATTCCTGTGAAACTAGATGGCTTGATCATAAAGGCCTCCAGAGCAATGTTAGGAGATACCTGTGAAAACATTAAGAAGCAGATATTACCATTAAGCATAATTGCATTGTTACATGTGCTTTGTATATTTACTCTGTTTACTTTATAAAGGATTGTGTATGCACACACTTCCATACGTATTCTTAGGGTAAGAGAAAAAAAAAAGGCACTTATTAAAAAAACTGATCTAGAATTCTGTAACAGCAGAGTAGGTTTGCTTAAATTTTTTTTGAGAAATATATCAGTTTCTATCACTTCTATCAGTTATTATTATATCGGTTTTGTAATTGTGTCATTATCAGCTTCAATGGAATCAATCCTGATTTAAAGCAATACAGTCATTAAGTGAACTAGCTACAGTAGTGGTAGGATTAATTAAAAAAATGGACAAGGATGGATCTTAGAAATGAAACAGAAAGCTTCCTAGCTATTTGATGGATGGATTGGTTTTTTTCCAGATCTTATTTCATTAGAATATTGAACATGACTATAATTCTGTGCAACATCACGTTATAGTTCTTTGGCCTGCCCTTCAGCGAGGTGGCATGTCTAGATGAAGATCGTAGCACAGTGCCCACATACGTATCTCTGTCTTTAAATTAGTATACTCATTTCAGCACAGTCCTGTGCATGAGATGAATAACTCCTGTTACAATCATGTTAATTAGCTTAGACTGGCACCGCACTGATTGGACTATACGGTTTCTACTTCCAGGCATAAATTATTTAGTGATCTGTGAGTGTTTGTATTTTGCATGTTGACTGTAAAGATACCTGAGTTAAGCCACAAACTAGCAGGTTTATCAGAAGGATAAATGTACAAATGTGGCAATTTATATTACTGCACTTTGTTTCTATTATGCAAGCTAGCAATACAAAAATATCTTAAATCTACTTGGTAAAAATTGGTATGAAACCTTCAGAATTTGGGGCATCTTGCTAACAAGAAATGACTTCTCTGAAGAAAAGTATAGAATTTCATACTAATAAATGAATCTAAAGAAAATGTTTTGCATTAAAATATAGGGGTAGGATGGTGGTAGCCTAACTTTATAAAAGTCATGGTACCAGAACAAATTAAATCTTACCATGACACACTGTGCATGACTTGCTGGTCCTCCTTTAAACTTTTGAAATGGTTTTGGAATGTACCTTCTTCAGTCACTGATGATTCTGCATATGTCCAAAATGAAAGTGCTAGTCTCATTACGAAATTTATTTTACTTTTTGTTGGAGTAAGATGAAATTCGGAACCATTCAGTAGAACTTTTATACTTTCTATATAAAAGTAATCTATATATTACTTCTAAAGCAGAAGTAGTCTAAAGATTCTTTTCAGCTGTTCCTAAATTTGTAAATCTTCCTTTATTCAGATTAAAATTCCAGCTCTTCTATCCTTGCCTGAAGCTGATTTTTCAAAAAAAGATCATGAAGAATCAAATACTTTTTGTGTTAAACAGTGTAATTTTGCATTAGATTTTGTATTAAACAGTGTAATTTTTGTATTAAACAGTGGCTGTTTATTGAACAGTCTGAAAACCTGAAACTAAGGTTTACCTGGATAATTTTCTGTACCATCGGTAGATAGCCTTTCAAGGAGTTAAATATTTACTGCTTGCAGAATACTATTACCCATATCACAGGAACCAAGACACATGACTCGGTCAAAATTCCTACATGGCAATGGGCTTGCTTTAATTCTTTAATTATTAATAGCTTCATGTTTCCTGCTGTGAAATGGCCGTAACAGTCACACTTGTGAGGTGAAGGTGAATAAGAGCTTTGGTACATAATGTTCAAGTAATGATTCAAGTTATTTTACAACAGTGAGAGCTATTTTTTTTAATAATAATTTCTTTAAACACTTGAGTTTTTCCACTTCCCCAAATACCTGTAAACTCCTGATAGTGCTCAAACAGTGAGAACATGCCATTATCAGCATATAGCAATAGATGGGAAAAACGCAAGGTAAAGCAGTTTTCATTGTGTAGGATTGTAAAACCAGCTACAAAATGGGTACAGATGAACTCAGAGCAAAATTATCCATGGAAACAAGCCACAGTCAGGTACATGTTATGAAAAGCCAGTACTAATCTTGTCTCTAAGCACTACAGATACAGAAAATAATAATTTGGTGTCCATTTCCTAAACCTCAGATAAAGGCACCACTCAGCAGAAGAACTAAAGAGGATTGTTACCTGGGCAAGCCGAGAGCAGTGCTGAAGCCTGCAAAGACTGAGAGTATGAACAAAAAGCCACATTGCAATTAGGCTAAAATATTTCACAGTCTTGTTGGCTGGAGAATAAAATGAAAGGCTCCCCAGTGGCCTGGGGCCAGCCTCATTGCCATG
>NW_009734569.1:0-21351 GCF_000703405.1 Apaloderma vittatum | reverse complement strand
GCCTGGCCCTCACCCTGACCGGCAGCCTCACATTCCCCTCCTGGCCTCACAGAATCACGGAATGTTAAGGGTTGGAAAGGACCTCGAAAGGTTCTCCAGTGCAACCCCCTTCCCGCCAGAGCAGAATCAGTCACCACCGCTGCAGACGTGTCCCTGGGCTGGGGCTCCTGACCCCAGCTTGTCCCATGCCCAGGCTGGGGGCGGTGAGACAGGCCCTGCCAGGGAGGCCCTGGCCCCTGCGGCATCTTTGCAAGAATCATAGAATCATTAAGGTTGGCAAAGGCCTCTAGGATCATCAAGTCCAACTGTCAACCCAATACTAACATGGCTACTAAACCATGTCCTGAAGTGCCACATGTACACATCTCCACATCTGCCACGTCTCCAGGGATGGTGACTCCACTGCTTCCCTGGTCAGCCTGTTCCAATGCTTCACCACTCTTTCAGTAAAGGAATTTTTCCTAACACCCAATCTAAACCTCCCCTGGTGCAACTTAAGCCCATTTCCTTTCGTCTTGTCACTTGTTACCTGGGAGAAGAGATCAACATCCACCTCATTACAACCTCCTTTCAGGTAGAAATAATGTCTCCCCTCAGCCTCCTTTTCTCCAGACTAAAAAATCCCATTTCCCTCAGCCATTCTCCAGACCCTTCACCAGCTTTGTTGCCCTTTTCTGGACCCGCTCCACCAGCTCAATATCCTTCTTGTACTGCGGTGCCCAGAACCGAACAGAGTACTCAAACTGTGGTCTCACCAGTGCAGAGTAAAGAGGCGCAATCACATCCCTACTCCTGCTAGCCACAGTATTTTTGATACAGGTCAGGATGTTGTTGGCCTTCTTGGCCACTCTGTCTCCATGACTTCTCTAAGATTTGAAATACCATACAGCATGGTAATGTCTTCTTTATTTTACTGTTCTACGATTATTAAATGAAACATTAAATGTATCATATTTTATACATATCCACATATATGAAATTATCTAGCATTCAAAAGTTGCTACTGGCTGTTCTTCCTGCAGTGTGTTTTGTATGCCATTTGACATTTTGTATGCCATTTGATAGCAAGGGAGACTTAAGAAGATCTAAACAGAAGTATCCATCCTAGTGTTTTTCTGACCTTGAAAATAGCTATTCCACACCTCACAGAACTGGGAAAACATTTTTGTCTTCCAAAACCAATGTATGAGTAACCATCACTGCTCCCAAGTAGCTTTTCAATGCACAAGGAATACAGTCATGCATATGTTGTATGACTAACACAGTTTACAGACGTATTATAAGCTAGCAGCTACCTAAGCTTGGGGGGGGTTATTTGTTATTTTTTTAAATATAGGAAGCAAATGCAGTTTCTGTGAGACAGTTTGCTGGCTGGCCTCCCAAAGGAACAGAAGTGTTTGGTATTGCATGAGATGACACCACAAAAATTCCACAGCTTTGTTTATTTACAAATTGCACTCAGCAGTAAACTATTCCCCTACAGAAAACTACAAGAAGCAAAAAGATAAAGCATGGGGAAAAGGTTAGTGACACAGATCTACATTTGAGTAGACAGATTACTGTTTACAGCAATGTCAACAGCTTCTTCAAGCAGTGACAAGAAAAAAAATTCGACCTTTGGCACTTGACATTTAAAAGAAAATTAAGTAAAAAGCAATAGAGCCCTCTTAGCTGTCACATTGCAAAATACTTCTAAAAGGCACAGTGCTGTCTCTATACATTTAATATAAAATAAACAAATATTTTTTAGCAAATTTCAGCATGTTATGTAAATGGGAATTAAAAAAACCTGCTTCTTTGGGAAATAGTTCAATATATTTTTGTCTTTGTTTGAAAGACTGCTTTTCTGAAAATATACAGTGAGGGAACTAAAGCCATTATGGTATTTGCTCAGCCTATAATTCAGCTCAGCCTACATTTTTTTCAACTTTTTATACTTTATTGCTGTAACTGAACTAACACTGAACTCACGATCAAGTAGCGTAGTCATGTAAATGCAATAGACAATTAAGAAATTACCAGAAGTTATTTAAAATCAGGGAAGCAAGCAAACCAACCCAAGGAATGTTTATCTAGAACTCTAAAAGGATAAGTTTGAAGCTTCTGATTTAGATGTCTTTCTGTTATTTACGTGTTGAAATTGGCACCAAGACAGTTTTGCAGTGTCAAAATGTACCTCAGTATCTAAGGGACCAAATTCATGTATATGGAGGTCAAGGACTAAGAACAATTATTTCATATTGCTACTGTTTGCTTCTAAAAAACTAAAATCTATCCACAGTTAGTAATCTTCATGGCAGGATACACCTTTCTGGATCATTTTCTAAATGCTTTATGCAAGTATCATCTAGAATCCTCTCTGAAAGGCATATTAAAAATCCTGAAGCCACAAGAGAACACATTTTTGCTCTTATCAAAATTTCACTCACTCAACTTGATCCTTTCAAAATAAACTCATTAACTAAAATGGTAAGAACAACAGAAACCGAGTGAGCAGTAAGAACACTAGAAAGATAGTGTTACGAACAGTTTATTCTAAGAATAAACACAACAGGTCATACTCAAGAAAAAGTACTTTTTAACATCATCAGCAACACATAAAAAACTATTTTGGTCTTCCAAAGGGAATCCAGGGGAAGAAAAAGAAATCATAGAACCCAAGTACTCTACATAAATTGGCTATGATACGCTTCTCTATATGCTAGTTAGTTGTAAAAATTCTGAAGAAAAATGACATTTTAAAAATAAATTTTGGCAAGCTTTGTAATTTTATGAAATACCTTTGATATAGCTTGAATATTGCCGGTCAGTATTTGACGTGCAATGTTTTCCACACATCGTACAATCCTAGTGCAGGCTTTGTCTTCCTTCTGAGCCATCCACAACACATGGTCATCAACCAACATTATATTGCTGGCAATTTCAATAAGAGCATCCCCAATCTGGAAAAGAAACCCCAAAACCAAAAATGGCATTGTCTGGAAATCTCATACAAATAGGAAAAGAGTACACAAGAAGACGAGTGAAAGCAAGCACCTTATCCATGTTGGTAAACATTCAAAGACAGTTTTGATTCTATTAAGCAACTTAAATGGACTCTGAACAATAAAGACTGAGAAGAGTGTAACTGACTTCAAGGAAAACCTCTTTTTTATCCAGAATTTTAAAGCTTAGCTTCTAGACGGATCACAAAAATTGAGTCTCTCACTTCAGAATAAATGGAATCCTAGGCTTATCACTCTCTTTCTTAAACTAATTAAAATTACCATGCCTCGCTAAAGAACTGCTTCATGTTTAATCAAAGGACCTTTGAGGGGAAAAAAAAAAAGAAAACAAGAGAGAAAATATATTAAGAGATACTTTTGTTACAGACCTTGTCATGCAGATTTGAGATATAACTCAGGTGCAGATACAAACTTATATCATCTCATTGGCTATACAGAAAGTGTGGGCTTATAGTTTTGGATGTTTTAATTCACTTTTGTACTAACCCAAACTCATAAATCTTTGTTTTGCAGACGATATTTTGCAGATTTTGGTAAGTATGCCTATGTGTTTGAAAATTTTATTAGTATATCATATTTAGAAAGAATAAACATCACTGTGGATATTTTTGGTGACTATTTCAGATTGAAATGTAAATATTTACTTCTAAAAATTCTAAACCTTAATTTGAGTGAGATTTCAAAATTATCATTATCACATTATCATTATTTTTGACTAAAAAATATGCCAAAGATATGTAAGATTGTCACAAATAAACCTGAAGGTATAGAGAAGAGAAAAGAAGAAAATAGGTATGGCAAAGTTCAAGAGGCTAAAAAGTCAAACTAATAGACACAGAAAAATAAGGCAAATACACAGATAATTCAGTAGGAAGGAAAAAAATCAGGAATGGTAAAAAAGATTTAAGAAATGACTGAAATTAGTTTTGCATTTTCAGCAAAAAAATATACAAATTTCACATGCATTGCAAGGGACACAGAAATAATGAGACTATATGTGAAATTTTATGTGACTGTTCCTGAAATATTTGATCAATTTTTGAGAATGTATTTATCAGATAATTCTAGACGGCTTCTGATAATGTGGCAGTTATTGATACAATGAATAATACTAAAATACATTAAGAGACTGGAGTGATTTATGAAAAACGATTAAAGTGTACACTAATCAGCTAAGCAGCAACTTACTGGGGGCAGAAAAATAGTCTATAAATATACAAAAGGAATGATATAAGAAATGGAAGTAATTTATGTTATAATTAAATGCATTAATGAAGAGTAAAGACATGGCATTAAAAATATAAAATTTGCAGCCAACACATGTACGTCTTCCTGGGAAAAAGTTGTAGCGTATTGCAATTATGTCTCCAGTGCAGTTGTTGAAGCTCTCTTGTCTGAGAGGTGAACCACCAGCTGGAACAAAGTACCACCAGCTTGTATAAAACTGGATAATCCTGTGCTGACTGGGAGAGGCATTCCCCAGAGACAATGTACAGAAACTGTACTAGTTTAGCTAAAATGGTTTTTAAATTATTTTGATAAATCCCAGAAACCTTTGTGTATATATTTTCATTAATTCTAATGGTTTTATATCATTGTAGTTTCAGTTGTTAAATACCAAACTTATTCATATGTTGTCCTGTATTAAATAAATTTCAATCCTGTTTATAATTACATGAGTGCAGCCTCATGTGTGAAACGTCCAACACCAACTTTACGTGTATTCTTGTACCCTATGAGTGAGAGTTAAAAAATGGGTATTAGTAAAGAGCTCAATGAATAAGGAAGCTCATTCAGGAAACAAATTAGGAGAAATGTCCTAAATTATGAAAACAATAAGGGCTTATGAAGTAAGAGATGTAGAGATATGTGGTGGAGATGGAGGGGTTTCAATATCAAAAACCAGAAACTGAAATCTATTTGAAAGATGGAAGAAATCAGTTAAAAGATTAGAAATGGTGCTCAGTTTTACTGGATAATACATCAGCTGCTAGAAAAATGAAGAGGTTTTATGGTAAATCCAACTGTTTCTTTTGGATGGTAAATTTTTGTTTTGTCAGAAAGCAGTAAGATCATACCAAGATTCTGAGCCAAAAAACAGCTGTAGCTTTGAAACATGATTCTTGGAGAGCACTTAATAATACACTTCAGGTCTGGCATATAATGATGAAATTGTAGTCAGAGGCTTTCTCAAATTGGCACTAAAATGTTAACTGTTACAATCCCCAGAGCCAGGATGGAATGACCATTGCCAAACCAAAAGAAAACAAATGTTTTAACTACAGCTATCATGTGTACAAAAATTACCAGTTATGAAATCTTTATGCAAGCAGTTACTCTGAAAATTAACAGCAAAAACTATGATAAATATTGTTGTTCTCTATAAAAAAATATTTTTCCCATAGAGTTTGTATAACACTGATTGGATTTCCCTGTAAAAATGCAATACATTATGCTAAAATTTTCTGTAGGGAATTGCACTTAAAGACACATTATCTTCTCTTCACATGAAGTGATATACGCTTTCAAAATTCAGTGAAAAAATCCTGATGAAACAGAGAAAACAAAAGAAGTGTGTGTAATTTCAGTTGCCAGATGGAGAGACAGCTCGAGTTCATTCTAATGTGTTAGACATGGTAGAAATTAAAAGGAAAACTAAAGAAGTGGTTTATTGGAAAGCAATTGTTATTCCTAAGCAGTAACACAGTCAGATGACATGGCTTAGTTGTCCTTTTTGGCATGAAGAAGCATACCATAGTATATGTACAGTATGTGCAATCAAAGTACCAGCAATAAATTTTAAAAGCTACTCTTCAGTATGTGCCTGCCTACATCAAGAACAGGGCCATATGTAAAGACTTCACTTCTAAATGATAACTTTTTTTCAGCATAGGGAAGAAATCTTACATCTTCAACTTCATCCACGAAGACAATTAACTTTTCCATTATATAAGCCAAATATATCACATCCATTTTATCCGCAAAGTGGGAAGCACCTCTTGTGTAGGCTGTCAGCTGGCGGGAAAATTCAAGCACGGTTGTCAAATTGATGTGCATCTGAAAATACATGAGAATTGTTAGGTGCAATAAATCAGCTAGCTTCATTCTCTTTTTAAAATTGGAGATCACATCCATTTTTGTAGTGCTTGCTATAATTTCACATGGATTTACATGCCCCAGTATATCACAGACATAAATTTCAGGGGCATGTGAATGTATCTTTAGCATTAGGTCTTAGATTTCTTTGCTGTTATTTGAAGACATCTCCACAACAGGCCAACAAATTTTGAAGATTTTTGTCACTTCTAGGTTGTAAGAAGAAAATCTTTTCTGTCATGAGGACAGCCAGGCATTTGAACAGGTTACCCCCAGAGTTTGTGCAGCCTCTATCCTCTGAGGTTTTAAAGACATGAGTGGTTAAAGCTCTGAGAAACCTGGCCTTATTGTTTACAGGAGAATGGACTGGATTCTAGAGACTTTTCTAATTATTTAATTATCATATATTTGCACTGGCTCTTTTAATATAGTAATTACTCTTATTTAAGTATGAACACATCTGAAAACAAACTTCCTGTCTTCTTATCAGCACTACTGACTGGGAAACAGCTCTTTAAAATATATTATGGACAATGGCAATGAGGAAAAGCATTTCAGCTGACAAAACTCTGGACTTCAAGAGAAATTAACATATTTCTAGTGAAAGTGCATGAAGGGGAGACAAAGAAGGAACTGAAACAGTAATAGCCCTCTCAACATTACTAATGGTCATCTAGACTCCAGGCAACTGAAGGGGAAAAAAAAATTAAAATACAGGCAATAAATGTTGCGCACTTGTTCCTACTTCGACTTCAATTACCAAACAAACAGTCTTTCAAGTAAAACATTTTGTTACAAGTGCAGGCTATGCCAAACTTGTGGCTGAACAGACGCTTCTTATGAGCTATTTAATAAAATCTGTACTAGAGAAGGGAAGCCCTGAATTTCACAACATTACCTGACTAAAAGCATGAAGAACTTGAGTTACTTCTTGTGAATAAGGACATTCAGAATAGTTTTCTTCCTCCCAGCGTCCAGTTCGATTACATTTACGCCATGCCTTAGACTCTTCTGCACCATGGTGAAAGGCAATGGACTTAAATGAATACTGGAGACAGGGATGATAAGCAGTTATCCCAGCCAAAGTTTTGGGCCATCTGTGAACAACATTGTAATGAAAAAATGCAATTATGAAACTTCTTATTTAAAGGCAAGTTGCAACATAGCAACAATATACAGAATATATGAGAAAAAGAAAAGCTATTTTAAATTTTACTTCATTATTTTCTTCAGTGAGTTACTTTTTTTCTTATTATACAGGTTCAAGTCTGACTGGTCTCACAATTCTGCATTAATTCCAGGAAAGTGTTTCATGTTACCACAAAAAAAATAGACAGCATTTTCCCTACCTTCATCTTTGCAGATTTGCAGAAAGCAGCACAGTAAGTCCATAACGAAAAACAAACAAACTCAAACCCTATTACTAAATGTTGTAAAAGGTAAATGCTCAAAATGCACCTGACAAATTTTGCTTTGAATTTTGACCCAATGCTACAAAGTGCCCTTTGCCACAAAACTTCAAAAGCAAAAATGCCTGAATGTATTAGAAACCAATAAAAAAGATTTCAGCAGAGATGGAGTAGGAAGGTGCTAACCCTTAAAAACTTAACTATTTAGGTATACATGATTTGTGGAGTGTCATTTCAAAGCAGTTTTTGAAAACAAACTATGGATCAAGAGCAGCCAGAATTCTTCCATTTAGCTCAGGGGTCTATGGTTCAAATACTCTTTTTCTGTATATCGGCTGCATTCTTTAGAACAGCACAACTCAGACCTACTTCTTCCGATACCAAACCCATTGTCATTTCCAGGCTAATATGGACATAGCAGGATGAGGCAATTAGGAGATACCAAAGAAAACCAGAAGCATATCATTAGCAAGTCAGCATGTCTGGAGAGGATACGGTTCTTCAATTGCAGTGATGTAATGACTGAACCAAATCAATCATAAAACCATTCTGCCTGTCAGTGTAGCCACACCTTGACTATCAACTTTTGCTCAAATATATATATTAGGTCCTCTTAATTATACAATGCAGGTCCATTCAGACATTGTTACATAATGTCCTGACTGATTTTGAACTATGTACATTTTCCTTATTTCAAACAAAGAAAAGGTAGGAAGATAAGTACTTTTATATGCCACAGATATCTGTCACTGGAATAACTCTTTTTGAGATGTAAAACCAGCTGATGCAAAATGAATCATGAAAGGTACTTCACAAAAAAAATCAAAATATGTACAGTAGTATATTCTCCTTTTGCCTCTGGGCAGAAATATTATTTTTAGTAATATGCGTTATTAATGCAGTTGGGCCATTAATGCAATTTTTAGTAATATGCAGTATTAATGCAATTGAGCCATACTGATTATCAACTTACCTCAAAAGTACAACTAAAAAGATAATTCTGAAACTAGTATTAGCACAGATAGCATAATCTAACCTTTATGAATAGGAATAACATTATCATTTGCATTTCAGAGTGATCTTACAGAGAGCTGAAAAACAAGAAATGAGCAAAATATGGCCATCATAGAATCATAGAATGGCTTAGCAAAACTCTTGGTATATAAGACCAGTTCATTCTGACTCACAGTGCCTAATTCTTATTGCAGTTGTGCAATTATAAATAAGCTGGTCAATTGAAAGAATCAGACTTCCCTAAGAGCTGATGCTTTTTTCCCCAATAAAAGAACTGTTCCTTCTAGCTTTGCTATTGTGGTTCAACCCTTTCTACTTAGATGCTTGCTGTGTTATCAAAACTTCAAAGACATATGTATGAAAAATCACTGGTGTGATAGCTGCATCTTTGAGGAAAAATCTTGGGAGCAATTTCAAATGTAAATGCTGAGTCTGAGCCTCACAAATTATAATTTTATATTCATTCCCTCAAATGTAAGAACAACGTATGGATTCATCATCTTTTTGATACACATTTAAAAAATGAATTAGCATGGATTTCTAGAAAGATGATCAATAGGCATAGAAGTATGTACTCCTGTTCTTATGATTTATATAAAATGGCAAAAGTGCCCCTGGCGTTAGTTTGTACAGTGTGTAGATTTTACATTTATTAGGAAAATGATGTCATTTCATGGCAAGAACATTAACAAAGCTGTGATCTAAAACATTCAGTATGTATGACCTGATAGGAAGTATATATATCTTGAAAGATATATAGTAGGTCAAGAGAGGTTTTCCTCCCTCTCTACTCTGATCTGGTGGGCCTGCATCTAGAATATTGTGTCCAGTTCTGTCCAGGGAACTGCTTGAAAGAGTCCAGCACAGAGCCACAAAGATGATGAAGGGAGTGGAACATCTCCCTTATGAGGAAAGGCTGAAGGAGCTGGGTCTCTTCAGTCTGGAGGAGAGGAGGCCGAGGGGTGACCTCATTAATTTTTATAAATATGAAAAAGATGGACAGAGCCAGCCTCTTCTCGGTGATGTCCAATGACAGGACAAGGGAGAATGGGTACAAGCTGGAACACAGGAGGTTCCACAAAAATATTAGGAAAAACTTTTTCACTGTGAGGGCGACAGAGCCCTGGCACAGGCTGCCCAGGGAGGTTGTGGAGTCTCCTTCTCTGGAAACTTTCAAAACCCACCTGGACGCGTTCCTGTGTGACCTACTGTAGGTGATCCTGCTCTGGCAGGGGGGTTGAACTAGATCATCTTTCGAGGTCCCTTCCAATCCCTAACATTCTGTGATTCTGTAATTAAAATACATTTAAGCATGTCCACTGAGAAAACACAACTGCAATTTTTGTGAAGACAGCAAAAATTAAAAATCTGTAGCTGAGATTGTCAAATGTCATTTATATTGATTAAAAAAGTATATAAATATATGTACATCAAATATAGTATAGTCACTGAAACTGAAGGTAATGCTTAATGAAATAACATTTGTTACTTCAGTTTCTTCACTTCTTTGTAATTCACTCCTTTTATTCAAACACAAGAAATAGTAACAGGCCTTTGAAAAAGTTTTAAAGGTAACTTAAAAATGAAGAGGCTTTCAGGTCACAAGTATTTGCAGAAAGTTTTGGTGCTTAAGAGAAGCCTCCTCCTGTGTCTATTTTCCTTCTATTATCCATTCAAACCGAATTCTTATTGTAATTCACTTGGTAACAAACTACCTTTTTGATTTCTCAATGGAAATGCCATCATACATCACTGTTATTATCAAGCAGGTAATTATATTTTGTTTAAGAGCTTTATGCATATCACTGAAATATTTTAGAGTTAAATGAAAACAATACCAAATTCCACAGAACCCTTTTCTTCAGTTCATGAAGATTAAAATTAAACCCCTCCACATTAATATATGCAGAAAAAAGTAAAGACAAAACAAAAATTACATTTAGGGAATAAAATTGTGCAGATTCTAAGATTCAGATAGCAGAACAGATATTTTTTTCTATCCATGCAAAATACTGGCAGATCTATGTGTTTCCTTAAGCTCACAACCAACTTGTTTTACTAAGTCTAAGTTTACTGGCTGTTTGATTCTCTTCAGTGAAATATTTTACTAGCAGTTCTATGCTATTTGTTATCTCTAATCTCAGTTGAACAAACCCAGCAGAACTGGAACAGATTAGAAAAGTACTGAAGTTTTTGTCTTCTAATGCTTTAATGCAGTGTTATTATACGCAATAATTTAGAAAAGATCAAGAACAATTTTCAACCTTCTCTCATTTAAATGTAAAAAGCCTACATATTTTGCAATTTTCCAGAATCTCACACTGAAGAATTAGAAGAAAAATGCCCTGACTTTCATAGATTGCTGCTGCTCTTGAAGCGCTAGCTGCCATTTCCCATAAAAATCACACAATGATCCTCCTTCTTACTACATTACATAAAAGTGATGAGTAAAATAAGTGACATCTTCATAACAGACACTGAAGTATCATGTAAGACTGAATATGGTCTGGATCTATATCAGACTATGAAACACACTGAAAAAACAGAAAATCATACCTGAAATCTCCCTTGTTGTTAATAACTCTTTCTGCAGGGCAGTAGGGTGCAGCTGTTTCAAGCACCACAATTTCCACTTGTTTAGTGCTATTTCCATAGGAATTGTTGACTAGACATTCCCAATCTCCAGTTGCATCAACATCAATGCTGGATAGGATAAGTTCACTACAAAAATAAAAGATTAATTATTGTATATACTTAATTATATAGGGATTGAGTCATCTTGGGTTTTTGGCATTAATTTATCTTCAGAGATTTTCTACAAAAATATAAACCCAAGTTTTGCTCTGTGTTACTATAGAGACAAACAGTATGTGAGTGATTGGTACTGAGATTTTAGAAGCACAATTTCGATTTACCACTGAGGTTGTAACAGGCTATAACACAGATTACACATCATCACAAAGAATATCAATTATGTATCAATGCCCATTCTTCTTTCCCCAAATACTATAAAATATTGGGTTTGTTGCATAACTGAGCACTTGAAAGTCAGAAATGCTTTTCAAATTGACAGTGAAACCAATCCACAGAGAACGTTTTTCTTCAGCTGTGACTGCAGCTCCTCTGGCACCTCAACAGCAGAACCTGCTGCTCCTGTGGGGGCAAGGAAAAAGTTTTCTAGAATAGTCATTGACTTTGGAGGTTGTATATTGTTTTCCTGATGAATGCAAAATGAGATGAGGCAAATGCTGGTATTTACTTCAGTACTTTACTACTCATGAACTTTCACACTGTCCCCCACCAAGTAGGAAACATAGTTATTAATATCAATAAATTAGGGGTGCCTGAACTCTTTATAATGGGTGTCAGACAAGCTAAATACAGAGACCCTTTGTGGCTTCTCTTACAATACAAACATTGTGCACGACTGCACCACACCAATGTTTAGCTGCATAAGCTAAATATTCTATGTATAATTAGAGGAGGAGAAAATAATTTCAGAAACTTTTAAAATTGTCTCAAACTGTTCTGCTGTTTTCCATACATTTTAAATCCAGTGAGATGCTTGCCTTCATCTAACGGCTGTAACCCAGGCCCTAATGAAGTCACTAAAGTGTAGTTTTTCAACTGACTTCATCAGGGATGCAATTTTATCCGATTACTGTAACTACAGATCTCACAGACAAAAATAATGCTAACTACTACATTTTAAGAAGCTACTACATTAGATCTTAAATCTTCCACTGGCCTAGAAAAGTTTTTTTTACCACAGCTTTAAAGAAAGTATAGCTTTTGAAAGTTGTTCGGAAAGGAAAAATATTAAAATTATCTGAAATATATGTTTCGCTTTACACAAATGGTTTGTCTTTAAGTATATCTTATAGTTTAGGTAATTAGAAACTATGTGGGAAGAAACAGAGTACAGTGAGAAAGAAGGAGACAGTACATTATAAAAACAGAAGAACAAAATTTAGAAGTTAAATTCATTTAAAAATGTATTTAAAACAAAATCTTCAGAATTCTACTTGTGGCTTTGGCACGGTTGCAAAGAATCTGACAGTTGGAAAGATACACACAGAATAATTATATTTAATTTATTTTTAATTTTCTGCTCTTTTAAATGTCTCTAAAAATGTCATCCTTTTTTAATTTACCCTTCTGTATATTCTACACGTACTTTTACTAACTTGGCTACAAGAAAGGATCAAATCTTAGCTCCTTGTATATAGACTATTTCTGGTACACATGGAAGTAGACCACAATCAAGGTAGGAAGTGATTAGACAGCGCGTATATAATTTTCCCTTTGAAACATGCATAAAGATGATTTTCTCAAGTAATTACTGCAGGAACATTATCTTGGTTTCCAGAAAACAAGCAAACCATGGTAAATAGCCTTGATTTAAGTTAAATGGCCTCACAATTTATGTGTAGTTCTCCAGATATTCAGTCAAATTTGTCATTAAACAGTAACTTTTAAAATCTCACACTGTTCCTATTTTTCATGGCTTTGAGTTCTAAGTACCTTATAACCCCCTATTTAATATTTACAATGAATTCTAACATGTGGGGTTTTTTAGCAGAAAATATAGAAAAAGCATTACTAGCCATTCTCAGACAGAGTAGCTGAATATATTCATGTCAAAAGAAGTCTCAGATGAGAAAGCCCAAATAACATCAGCCTCTTAACTAAGTCTTAACCCTTTTTTTTACATTCAGGTTGAAATACATAAGTGAACTAATCAGTAAATAAAAAATTTTTAATTAAATCTTCTATTTCATGTGTCATAACAATCTCACATCATCTTTACAGACAGCTGAGAAAAATATATTTTTACAGCTTATAAAAATAACTATCCATAAAAGCTCTTTTTCTCTGAAACAATAGGCAGCATAAATATTCACCTGTGGCATCAAGACCCAGAGACTTCCCAAATGAACAGAATCTTTGACACATGTGCTGATTCTTTTGTTATATTTCCTATAATCATTATTAACAATATGAATTCAACAAAACTGGGAACCATGGTGTTTTGAGGTAAATACAACACTTGAGCATATTATCAGTTTTACATATAATCAATATGAAGATAAATAAATATGAAGAAAAGGGGTACATTTATTTAAATTGCTGAAATGTGTTCTGATAAAAATTTATCTGTCACTAACCAGATGTCCTGTCATCAGATGAAGTTTCCCAGTTTCACAGACAAATATTTATTGATACATCAGTTGGTTCTGGTAGAAACACAATACTTGAACAGAGGCTCAGCATCTCTAAAATGATAAGTAAATCCTCACATTCTCACTTTTAATCTTCTATGGCCCTTTCTTCAGACAGTGAACCAAGATAAACCAGAACAGGTTTATGCAATATAGGAGAAGCTGTATAATGACTAGAACATGGAATTGTCTTCTGAATTGCCATCTGGCCACTGTAAATGATGCATTCATTTATACTCCTCTAGGAATATTTTGGATAGCAAGCCCAATGGTGAAACTGTTCATTTACTTACCATCTGGATATGACAAATGATAAATTGATCTTATATCCCTGGAGAATTTGGGGAACTGGATTTAAAAAATAAAAAGTCTTTTAATTCTCAAAAAGAGCAGTCAGCTTGATCCTTTAACATCTTCTCCACTTACAATCCTTGGCAACTTCACAGTTCTGTCACACCAAAAGGAAAGGGCAGGACTGCATTGAACTTTTTATCTGGTAGGCCAGTTACATATTTTAAGTCTTGTTACATTAGCCTGCCCATACATCCCATTGTATTTCTTACTCTTAGTAGAAAGGCATTCTTGATCTCTCTTGGTCATGTCAACAAGTTTTGATAAAAGGCAAGAAATTTCCTGTGGCCTGAGAATATAGCAGGACTCTCCGGTTTAGGAGTTTCAACGGAGTTGACAGAGGACAGCACCTCAACTGTATAGTTTTCTTGATTATCCTGTCTCACAGATGCTAATAAACATCAGGCCACAACTGAAACAATATTGCTTCTACTATGCAGGAATATGAGTCAGAAAAAGTTCCTACTGCCTCTACATTAGTAATCATGTGCCATTCCTCAGAGGTGTGATAGTTGTTACTTTTGTGGAATTTTTTTTTTAACTACCAAGACATAAAAGTCAGACATCCCTGAGATGGCAAGGCAAACTGAACATGAAGATTGCTGCCTGATGAGAACAGAAGGATGACTAGCAAGTTTTTTCTCAAGTTTTCTTCTGAGATTACAATGGCCTTCTCAGTAAAAACATTGAAAGGAAGAAAGAGAATATACATGTTTCTCTTTTGTACTGGGAAATCTTGCACATGCTAGGATTCCTTTTTCAAATGTGATGACTGACATCTTGAAGAATTAATTAAAATGTACAGCTGATGCAATTGCATTGAGAAGTTTTTATAACATTGAACAGAAGTCCGTGGTATTTGTCATTACGAAGAGAGGAACCATAATACAGGCGGAAGCCGTACTCGTAATCAAGTAACATATGACAATAGATTTCTATTTGAGGCATAGTTTTGCATTGCTACAGCTATGCATAACTGATTAGACAATCAGAAGTAGGTCTCATTATGCAAAGTTGCTCAACCATGTCCTGAAGTAATACCTTAGCGACATTTACTTTGTGCCCCAGCAGTCGTTTGCATGCCAGGAAACAGAGTAATGAATAAAGAGGAGACTTAAACACCATATTTTGATAGGCGTTCTATAAGAAATGTTTTGAAATCTGACTTCAGGTAAGACTCAGGAAGAACCAACTGCTCTTCCTGGAGAAAAATAAAAATTGATTACTCAAACACAGATACCATTTAGGTTTCATCTTAGTTTTCATCAGACAGATAAACAGCGAATGCTTTTCTACACTTCCAACAGAAGGCCTGCATAACCAGCATCTAACCCATACCATCTTAAATTATTAATACTAATACAGAATTTAAAAGAAATGAGCATTGGTCTTCAGAGTACACTTCTGCTTTCACAGGGAGTATAAGGTTAAAACATGGAAAATTAAAAGAGAATGTGTAAATCTAATCACTTTAACTGAACTTAAATTGCTAGTCTGGTCTCTCTGACAAAATTACTTATCTACCCATGAAAATAAGCAGCTTTAGAAGGATGATGACCTTTTGAGAAAGCTTATGTCCAGGCAACAGCAAGAGAAAAGGAAGATTAAAGATTGAAGTTGGTAGTCATTTTATATTAGACCTGTAGCAAATATTTTCAAGTATAACCAATTTGTCATACACATAGGAAATTCAATATACATGATTTCCTGTTTCTTCTGGTTGAGTATAAAATCAAGGCATAACTTACCTTATAACGTTATCTGTAGTTACCCAAGAAATGTAACGTGCTACAATTTACTTTTACTCTAGCTTCTCCACTAGCTAATTTATTCACATCAGCACTAGGACATGACAACAGTTGGATTTGACTTCAGAGATGCCAATGGAAAGAAACTCATTTTCATGAAAATACACTGACAGAAAACCTACAACCTATTTCCAAAGTGGGAGAAAATACTTATGTCAGTTAGTAAACCATCTCATTCCATATCCTTCGTACTCCTCAAATTAACTGAAATGCAAATGTGCAAAATATTGTCAAAGGCTGATATTACACATTTTTTATGCAAACATTTCCCAATAGGGAAATGTGTTTTCTAAAGGCGGATGTCAAAGAACCTGTGACCTACGTTAATACGTCTTCATTTTTTTTCTTAAAATTGAGAAAACAAATACTACTAATGTTACAGTAATGCTATCAAATCATCTTTAGAAACAGAGCCAGAAATTAAATAGCTCTACAACACACCACAACAGCTTTGGTTTGTTGTATGACCCTTTTCTCTCTCATAGTGCTTGCCAGGTAGACACAGACTACGAGCTACTACTGCTCTGTATCAAAGGGCATGCATAAAGATGGCTGCATTTATGTCCATACTCCCACAGTCCTCAAGTCAGTATGTGCCAGTCTAGCCAGCTGAAAATGTACAGTGGGGAGAGGAAAAAAGGTATCAATGGGTCTAGACCACCCAAGGCTTTCTCTTGCTGGAGAAACCTTCTGACAGCTGGCAGGTCTGGGATGGCACAGTGCTATAAAGCTATCTGAAGAGAGTATACCTTGGCCAGGGATTATTTAAAGTACTTCATGAATCAGTTGTCTGTCATTGAGCTGCTTTGTCAATTGTTGAAAAGTTCAGGGATGCTCAAAAGTGTTCATTGTTATTAATTTTGTTCTACCAGCAAACTGCTTGACTGCAGGATGCATACAACTGCAGTCTTCTGGGGAAATGGTGCTACACCTGCAGTCTGCCCTTCATCTGCCCTTAAGTAGTCTGTATGCTGCAATGTTATATCCAGAGGAAGCTTTATTTCATTAGCATAACTCTTGTGATCCGTACGCTATCAGAGGTTCTTAGACAAAAGTAACACCATGACAATCAGTCCAATAGCCAAAATTGCACTACAGTTTTTGAAGTAAAATATTTCCCAGATGATTCAGAAGTGTTAACATACTTAATTCTTGATTAGTTGGTTATGTGCCACTGGGATCAGTAGAGAACACCAAAACGCCTACACAAAACCACTGAACAACACACAAAAACAAACAAAAAACCTACTACACTAATTTTACAATTTCGAATTACACAAATGCAGAAATTAATTATTTAATGAATACTTTATGGGGCTGAGTAATTGTATATTAGGGCTAGAATACTGACCTATTTTATTTGTGACCTGCAAGAAAATTGGGAAGATCTAAAAATGGAGTAAGACAGCAGATTCCTACATAAGAACTTGAAGAATAATCTCTATTCTTTCTCCAGTATAGAGTATGTCTCCAACAGTATAAACCTCATAAATAATTTAAAATAAGGTTCTCTTATCCTGTAGTAAGAGAGAAGGGAATGGGCTGGGACACGTTTTCATGGAATTCCAGTGTGCTAATGGACTAAAAAAGTTTTCTATAAGACCATAACTAGTTTGTCCTACAACACATTTTCTGTGTTGAATAGATTAAAATATATGAACACTAAAAAGTATTTCAGTAATTTGTTTTAATATTTCTAACATGTTTTGTTTAAAATTAATGGTTTGCTTCACCTGGTAGGAGTACATCATTGTCGGGACATAAAGTCAGTATTGCTCTGAAAATCACAGCTGATGCACACGGTTATAGACTGCTGCCTGGACTGAGAGAAAGTGTATAATTATACCTCACATTGGTGTTGACAGCAAAAGCAATTTAAAAAAAGCCAGTCCTGAGATATTCACTCTAAACTGCTGCTGCAGTGCAGCTGTAGAGCTGCAGCTGTTTTAAGGGCCACATTAAAATCATTCTAGCCTAAAAAGTCAAAGCAAAATTCTGTTGATTTCCTCTTGTGGGGGAAAGTGCAAATTTTTATTATTAATACTGAACTTAACATTTCATTTCAGTGTGTGGCTGGATGGACACATACATAGTTGCCGGAAATGAGCAGAAACAGAAGTGTGACATCAATATTTGGTGCAAGGCAACTTCTTTATCTGGACTCAACATAAAAAAAAGAAAAGGATACTCTTTTAAAGTCCTTCAAGAAGGACTCCATATTTTTTTTTTACTTATTATCTTTCTAGAATTTTTTTGTACTATCAGCCAAAAACCCCCTTACATTTATTTTCTGGGGAAATATCTACTTCTCAATCACGTTTCAAAAAGCAGTTACTCATATTAAGCCTGCCATTTTTATGGCACAGCAAAATTCTGACATGTCTCTTCCTTTAATGGTAGAGGGTATTGTCATTGCTGCTTTTGCTTTTCATAGTATTAGTATACTTTTCAACAGGTTATGTTTTAAATTATTCCCCAAACAGGTTAGTAGTACAACTGTCTTGAACTTTATTCAGATAATTGAAAGAATTTTAGAGAAAATGCCTAAGTTTAATTAATCTTTCAAATTAATTCACATGAAGATTCTCTTAATCTCAGATAATGAAATCCTTAGTCTGTGCATTTCATAATATTCTGCAATATTTCTAAATATTATCTTCCCATCTGATACATGAAAAAGTTGCTGGTAAAGGGGCATCTGTCACTAGTCCTTTGCTGCCTACAGTACCTTAAGTAAGATGCAGATCATTGACTACAGAGTTCAAAATAATCTCAAAAACAATAGAGAAACATTGATTTACAATTTAAAATGTATATTTTGCTTCATTTCTTTCCTAACTGCTCAACAACTAAGGGTCAAACAGAGTCAGTTAGGTGAACCCACAAAACATCAGCACTAAACAATTTCTGCTGATTTCTCTGGGCTTCTCGGTATGACCCTCAGCTGCTCATCTTCAAATGCTCATGACAGCAGAACACAAATTGATTATAAAATAGCTGTAATTCTGAATCAGATTCTTTAGATTTGTTCTAACACTTATTTTTGTTAATCCTGTGTGAAGTGAATCTTCAATATTTTACCATGGTTTAGCACATATCTGAATTTCCAACATAACCTAGCAACACACTCCCTAGCAAAATACCATTTTCAGACTGTTCTTAACCTAAAATCAGTCCAAAACACTACCTCTTGCTTCATATCTTTTCCAAATGTATTCTTGCTGTGAACTGTTAAGAGATTTCAGAGGTCATTTGGATCTTTTCCACAAAAAAAATAGTCATATTTCTGCTTTTCTCCCAGAAGTTCCAGAAGTGTTTTGTTCTTTCTAACATGGAATGTTCTTTCCTACATGGAATGCCTGCCTGGATCTCAAACTTGTCATGATAGCACCTGTCTACTCCTGGAATCAATTCTCTTTCTGTATTTGTATCTTAGTCTTTATTCTTTTAGCAAAACTGCCTCAGCCAAATTCCAAATTCTTTGTTAGTATCTGCAGTGATAATTTTAAACACTATTAATTGTACTCAAACTTCCTGTTAGACTACAAAAATTATGATCAAAATTTTTAATCCACAACATTCCTTAGTCTCTTGTCTCAAACTTTACTATTTCTTTCATTATTTACTCTTCATTATCCCATATTGACACTGACTGCTGTCAAAATGTACGGAAGCACTAAATGCTTTAAAAAACCCACAAATTCCTATGCTTACTTTTTAAAAACAAAAACAAAAACAAACCAACAAACCACACAACACCACTAACAAACAAAAAAAACCCACATAGAAAACACCCGAAACCACACAACCACCTGTACTTGACAGCCATATTTAGAAAACTGAAATAATTAGGACAGAATTTAAGAGGAAAACACTTTTTTTATCAGGAGATCACCGCTGAGACCTTAGTGTCTCCACTTCCAGTGGCAACTCTATGTACATAGCTTAAGAAAAATCAAATCTGAAAACCGCTTCTGATACTAGCACTTTCTCTGCTAGGTTTAGTTAGAGCATGCTAGTTTCTCCAGTTGTAGTAAACCTTTTCATAGGTTCTTAACTTTTCGCATAGTTCAATGTTCTCGGAAGGAGCACTTGTGAACTGTAATGGTCCCTGGGCAGCCATTACAGCTATTACAAGCATAAGCACTGTTAAACACTCTACACAAGTATTTATAGAATATAGCTAGGAGGACTTTAAAATTGTTATTACAGTGTACACAGTAAATAAGAAGCTTCCTGAAAATTAAAGTCTCTCTACTACTGCAGAGTTGCTTAGATCATAAAACTAAAATATTCTCCTTTTTTATTTTAATATTCTACTAACTGTACTGCTAGCATCTCCAAACACTGAAAGGGAACAGTGGGGAGGCTGGGAAAGATGCTGTGCTGCAGAGCATCATACATAATCTGACTTCTGTGTGGCTTCAGGGATATGGATTGTTTCACTGCTGCTTATTGTGATCAAAATGATAATCTCATATTTCAGGTTGAAGAAATTAGGCTGTCTTCAAGGAAACACAAGCAACAATTTCTGCTAGACCCATTCACAGATGATAGGAAATAAGTTTCACATCACATTTTCATTTTGTTGTACGCCTATAACATTTATACATAGACATAATGACAGAAAATTCAGCGTGAGCAGAATTAAATATTATTGTCATTGGCATGAAAAGCTACATGCGAGCTAGCAGAAGAATTGAAAACACCTTCTCAAGATCTCCTATAAGGGAATACACTTTGCCAAGAAAAATGTCACAGGCCGGAAGACAGTTCAGAACTTTAGTTTAATTATTGTAACAAAAACATTTATTTTAGTTTATTCTGCTTTACCATAGGACACAAAAAATACACATTTGGATATTTTATCCTTCTACTGTGCCAGTTAATAAAACAAAAGGGTTTAGTATGGTATTTGTGTTGTAAATCCATGTCCAGAAATATCTGGAACTACCCAGTAAAATAACTACCTAAAAATGTTTGAATAAGCAGCTTTTGGAACAGTACTACCCCTCTTTGTTCAAAACTAGCTTCAGAAACCCTTAAATTGCTAAGCAGCACAAGCCAAAGTCTATCCTTTAGTGCAATCAGAGAAAGCCACAGATGGTGGACATTTGCTGTAAAGAGTAGGTATAGGAAGGTAAAATATGACAATATGACACTGGAAGAACTGACTTAAAACTACTTTTATTTTTACTTCAAGTCCTATACTTAACACGTGATAACCTCAAGGAGCCATAGTCATTCTGATGTTTCAGTGTCTCATACAACTGTGATTTCACCCTAAGAATTATCAGAGATTAGTGTGTAATAGCATGTAACAAGCATGTTAATACATACTATTGTAATATAATAAGCATGCTATTACGTATTATTCTAATGTAATAATAATGATAAAAATGGAGTTATAGTATACATGTGTATTGGGTTGGCTCAGCTGGATTTT
>NW_009734568.1:105340-117348 GCF_000703405.1 Apaloderma vittatum | reverse complement strand
GACATCCTTGTCTCTAAAATGGAGAGACACAACTTTGACAGATGAACCACTGGGTGGATAAAGAACTGGCTGGATGGTCGCACTTAAAGAGTTGTGGTCAATGGCTCAATGTCCACATGGAGACCAGTGACAAGTGGAGTTCCTCAGGGGTCTGTTCTGCGTACAGAGCTGTTCAACATCTTTGTCAGCAACATGGACGATGGCATTGAGTGGGCTCTCAGTAAGTTTGCCAACGACACCAAGCTGTGTGGTGCCGTGGACTCACTTGAGGGAAGAGATGCCATCAAGAGGGACCTTGACAGGCTTGAGAAATGGGCCAGTGCAAACTGCAGGAGCTTCAACAAGTCAAAATGCAAGGTCCTGCACCTGGGTGAGCCCAATCCTAGGCACAAATACAAACTTGGCCCAGAGTGGCTTGAGAGTAGCCCTGAAGAGAACGATTTGAGGATGTTGATAGATGAGAAGCTTAACATGAGCCAGCAGTGCGCTCATGCAGCCCAGAAGGCCAACAGCATCCTGGGATGTATCAAGGGAAGCGTAGCCAGCAGGTCAAGAGAGGTGATTCTCCCCCTTTTGTGAGACCCCACCTTTAATACTGCATCCAGTTCTGGTGTCCCTACTGTAAGAGGGACATAGATCGGTTGGAGGGTGTTCAGAGGAGGGTCGCAAAGGTGATCCAGGAGCTGGAGCACCTCTGCTATGAGGACAGGCTGCAGGAGCTGGGGTTGATCAGTCTTGAAAAGAGAAGACTTGAAGAGGTCCTAATAGCTGCCTTCTAATACCTGAAGGGAACCTACAGGAAGGCTGGGGAGAGACTTTTTACAAGAGCCTCCAGCAATAGGACAAGGGGAAATGGGTTTAAGTTGAAGGAGAATAGATTTAGATTGCACCTTAGGAAGAAATTCTTCAGTATGAGGGTGGCAAGACTTTGGAATAAATTGCCCAGAGATGCTGTGGCTGCCCCCTCCCTGGGAGTGTTCAAGGCCAAGTTGGATGGAGCCTTGAGTAGTTGAGAGGCATCCCTGCCAGTGACAGGGAGGTTGGATTAGATGATCTCCAAGGCCCCTTCCAGCCTAGGCCATTCTATGATGATTTTATTTGGCCCCTTGCTGGGCTGTCACCCCACTACTCTTCTTTGGAAGTGTCTTTCAGCATTTAGGATCCAATGGAGAGTGGAAAAAGCAGGTCAGCTGTCAGGGTTTTTCTTTCCCCATTCTCTGTGGATGGGGACAAATACCATTGAATGTGTTCAGTTCGAACCTTGCTTCACTTTTACCTCCTTGCAACCATGAGAAACAAGTGTGTAGTTTTCTTTTTTTGTTGTTTTTTCTTTTTTTTTTTTAAAAAAAAGGAAATCAAGATATCTGCATTTTCAAAAAAGGCTAAAGCTCTAGGACAACAGGGACACAGATCAATGAAAAAGTCTGGCAGATTCAATCTTTACTTTATGATATGCTAATCTTAAAAAGAAAAAAAAAGAGAAAAAAAGAAAGTTAGATTGCAGTTAAGGAGTAGATTTGGAGGCCTGATCCTTTAAAGATTTGGAGGTACATTCACTAATACCCGCTGTTAAGTGTAATGTGAGTCTGGATTCCCATTTGCCCCTTCTTGGTGCCTTTTTCGAGACAGTACTTAGTTCACTGCTATGAAAATGCTGAAAAGAGAGAGAAAGGGTATTTAACAGAAATGAAGAAGTAGAGTGTCGGCCTACTTTTTGACCATGACGAGAGTAAGTACATTTGTTTGGGACACAGGTGGATAATAGAAGTTTTTAAAAACCATTTTACACAGCAGTTTAAACCACATCCATACTGCTTCCACAAACTAGCAAAAAAAGTCAGAGATAACACTTTCCTAATTTTTCACTCAAATTTTCGAGATTATGAAGTGATTGTGAAGTCTAAATTGGTTTTATGGTCAGAAATGAGTTGTTGGAAACAAAAAATATGAATTCTGGATTTTTTGTAAAGGCTGTACTTTATTTTTTGTCCTGGAGGAGAAGATGTAATCTGCCAGTGTGGCTAGATTTGGCCCATCATCTTAATGATGCATCAAGGGACCTATAAGGTGCATTTCACCAAAGATTTGCATTCTCTGTGCCTGCTGTGAATTCTCCACTGTCTGCCCTTAGGGCATGAGATAAACAGTGTTGGCTTCAGACAGTTCTCTATATCAGAATGCTCATGTGTTTGCCATAAAACAACTGGAAAGTTTCACGGTATTTTGCTTTCTTTCTCTTGGTTTTCTTTGGTTTAAATGAAAATGGAAATTCATATTTTAAGCCTTCTACCTTTTATAGCACTTAAAATCTTCATGGAGAAAAGGAAAGGAAAATTCATTAACCCATAGTATGCACAGAACATGTGATTAGCAGTTTCTTTGTAGAATTGCCTGAAAATATGTACTCTGGCACAAAAGTTGAATGAATCACTTTTTGGCTAAAGTACCTTCTAGATAAATTATTTATTGTGTGTCATATCAAATATGGCAAGGTTTGCCATATGTTTCTTTTAAGTTTGTTTAGATTTGGGCTGTTTGAATTCCATAGAATAGCATAAAATCAAAATGCTGGCCTGCTCTATTTTTAGTGGCAATATGACAGAAGAAGAATTGCCGAGAGTTATTAGTGCTAGAACTAATAGTTATAGAAATAAGAGATGCACAAGTGCATAATGGGTTCAGGTTTTAATATGATTATCCCCTACTGTAATAAAGCCAAGTGGTAGTGTGGTCTATTAAGTGAGATTACACAGGCATACAAGACAGAATACTTTCTGGAAGTGTTGCAAAAGTTTAAAAAAATGTAAATAGTTTAGGAAGCCTAAGTATTAAAGAAAAAAATACCAGGCTATTTTGTTTTATTTTGCGGTTTTAGTCACTTCTTGAAACGTTCTGAATTCAGACAGGTATGTGAGATTTTGCATGATCAAGGGGTTTTACTGACATGTGAGTAAAGTGATTAATTCCGTTTTGTATCATTTTTAAGTTAGGAAGTTTAAGGGTATATATTTCCTACATAACGCTACAGGTTTCCTCTGCTACAATATCTCCTTCTATTGCTCCATTAAAACTAAAAGAATGTTTAGGTTCAAAGGCTTTGCTCAAGCAATGGATCTGATGGGTAACAACTTTCAACCATCCCTTTCTTCATGATTTTCTGCTATAATATGCAGTTTTTTCCTCTCTTTTACTAGGGAAAAATGTGGGGAAGAGTTTGATGGGAGAGCTTTTGGGTGTTGGTTTCCAAAGCTCAGTCTGTAGCTTGCTGCTAAGGACACTCTGAAAGCAGAGCTGGGAGCAAGGACAAGAGGCTTTGCTGATTTGAGGACCAACTTGTTCTGTCCTCTTCACTCTCAGGCCCAAGGCATAGAATGTCTGCTGACATACAGGGAGATGCTTCTAACTACTCGCTGTGGCTAAGTGACAAGCTCTACTTTGAACTGACATCTTTTCCAGGGCAAGTTATCCCCCTGTGCCAGTGTAACAGTGTTGTCAACAACCACCACGTCACATACGAACACATCTACTCAGGTGTACACAAAGTGCAGGAGCAGGTCAAAGAATAGAGACAGTCTATTTTTAACTGTTTCCTTATATGTTGTTCATACTGTGATTATGCTCTTGAAGCCACAAACCGCACTTCCAAAAAAAAATTTCTTGTCCTATTTTGTCTCTAACTCAAAAGGGTAGCAGATCTTCAGAAATAATAATTAGTACATTTGGATGGCTATGGTAAAATTTGGGAAAAAAACCCCACAAAACTCAAACAAAATATCTTGAAAAAAATCTGTGTTCTCTTTCCTAAATTGCCTGAAATTACTGATATTGTCAAAGACCTCTAGCCTTGCTGACCAGCTTGAGCTTGACGGCTCTAACATAACTGACTTTTTTGTTAAAACATCTTCAGCATTCCTTCGAAATCATTCTGATCTTCTGTTCCAGAGCCTCAAAACCAAAGCACCCACATTCACATGGATAATATTCTCATCCTTTATCTGAAGCTGCCTTCTTTCTGGGATTGTCGCAGCTGGTAGCGTTCAAGCTTATGTATTAGCAAATCGGTTATGTTTGCTGTGGCCTTCTTTTGCAAGGAGAGATTTAGGCTTCTGCATTGGCAGTGATAATTTGCTGTGATGACTCAAGAGTTCTTTAACTCCACAGTAAAATGAATTCTCTGAGATACCTGATTGATACAGCAGAATCCTGCCTTTCACTTACAAAATGCAATGGTGGCAATAGTTCCCTCATGTTTTACCAAATCGGAATATGTGTATTAGGCACATAAGTTTTTAACTATTAAGAATCTTTAACCTCTAATAGACTGGGAAGACTATTGGGAAAGAAAGTGGACTATAAGATCACTGGCCTTTCATAAACACGGTCTCAACCTCTGCCAAGATTAATTTTCAAAAAAATCTAGGGATGACCAAGAGTCATGGCCTCTTGTCATTTTTAATCTGACTCAGAAAAAACAGGTATTCGTTTATGTTTTATTTTCCCTCAGAGAATGTTGTAAAAACTTGCTGAAAAAACCTCTTTTAGTTTTTATTTCTTGTACAGCTTGCAGTCTGTAAGTCTCCTGATTCTCTTATCAAAGAAATCTTCTTTGATAATATGAATCAGAGAGTGAGCTCCCTGTAGATCAAATGCAAATTCAATTTTTTTCACATAATCCAACATCTCACCCAACATTTCTCATAACCCAAACCTGAACACCTTGGTTCAAACCTAACAATGGTTTTTAGTCTATAATCGAGGATAGCAGATCGCTAACTGGTGGGTACTGGTATTGCTCTAAAGAAACTATAGTGAGAAGAAGAGTGAACATTAAAAGGGAGCTGATATTTGCACTGGTGGTATAAAGGCTAAATAACATTAAGGAAGATCACCTTAATTTCAGTCTTTCAGTGGACTGACAATGGGTTTGTGATAGCAACTGCAAATTATATTTGCATATTCATTCCTTGATTTTCTATTAGCTTTTGATTTTTCTAGTATGCTCTCGTAAGACCTCACCCAGAATATTGTGTCCAGCCCTGGAGTCCTCAGCAATGGAGAGATATGGACCCATTGGAGCAAGTCCAAAGGAGGGCCACAAAAATGATCAGAGGGATGGAACATCTCTCCTATGAAAAAAGGCTGAGAAAGTTGGAGTTGTTCTGCCTGGAGAAGAAAAGACTCCAGGGAGACCAAATTGTGGCTTTTCTAAAGAACTGGCTTATAAAAAAGATGGGGACGAAATTTTTAGTCATGCCTGTTGTGATAGCACAAGGGATAATGGTTTTAAACTAAAGGATGATAGATTTAGACCAGCTATAAGGACGAATTTTTTAGAATGAAGGTGGAAAACACTGGAACAGGTTACCCAGAGAGGTGGTAAATACTCCATCCCCAGAAACATTCAAGGTCAGATTGGAAGGGACTCTAAGCAACCTTATCTAGCTAAAGATGTCCGTACTCGTTGCAGAGGAGTTGGACTAGATGATCCAACCAAACCATTCTATGATTCTGTGATTTTGGTAAGCATACTGAATTACACATTTACATGTTTCTTACATTTAAGGCATCTGACACAGGTTTAAAAACTGGACACGCTATCAGTCACATGCGATATTAACTTTTGAGTCTCTCAGATCAGCTTTTGCAATTGGCTTTTCTAGATCCATGTGTTTCAGCCTCTGTGAACAGGAAAATCCTGATGGGCTTCAAGGAGCAGCACAGAGAGGGTGAGGTTACCTGATGTTCTCCTCATGTCTGTGCTGTGGTGTGAAAGAAACAGCTTATCATGCCAGCCTATGTGCTGCATTTGCTTGAGCAAATGGATTTGCTTGAGCCTAGGAATCCTAGGCTAAGATTCTAATGCTATTGCTCTTTTATGCTCAGATACTAGCACGAATTTAAATGAGGTGAGTCTAATTCAGTCTTAATGTAAGGAGAAGTAAACAATTATTTCTACAGAATTATGCCTACATCATAGTTACCCTGCAGAGTATGCAAAGTGCAAAGTACCTCTTGTTTAAATTGACTAAATTCCAGTAAGTGTAGACCTTTCTTGAAAGCTCAAACTTGCTAATTGTATTATTCATGTCAGCTCCCATAAGTATGTCAAGAAAAGTGAATCCTGAATAGAGAAGGGAATTTTAAAAACTAAGTTGTACCTAACTGTGCATGAACTGTGAAATGTACTTGTAAATTAATTTTTTATTTCCCCTTGCCATTTCTGATCTTGAGTGTAGTTGTAACTATCTTGTACCCATCACTTCTGACACACACAGCTGGCCAGAGATGCAGACAGCAACCCTGCTAAATTTACTTCCCCTCTTTCTTCTCTTCTGCTTCTCATCCATATTAGTAAACCTCTTTTTCCAGGATAACTGCTTTTCCCTGTGAGAAAGCTGGCCAGGGTTTTCACGATCATCGTCCTCTGGTGATGGCACTGGTAACTGCTTCTGAGCTCCCCTGCCCTTCCATTTTTTGCATGCTGTGGGAAGTAACTGCATCATCTCGTCTACCCTTGTGCATGAACTTACAGCCCAGCTGAAGCCATCCTGCAGCTAGCTGCTACCAAGAAGTGTGATCTTGCCCTTGCCCACCGCGTTCCGATGGGATTATCAGTAGTATACTTTCTGGTGGCATTGGTGATTTTCTGATCCCTGAAGAAGAACATTAAGAAATGTAAACCAGAAGAAAGGTAATAATCTATTTTAATCTTCTTCCTTTAGGATTGGTTCTCTGTTTGTCAGGCACCATAAACCAACTTGGCATGTGATTAGACAAGTCCCAGGGAGGAGTTAGAAGTACATGGCCAGGCCTAGAGCTGCAGGGGACTGATGGGACTGTCTTGGTGCACAGCAGCCAGACACGAAGTTCTCTTGGCTAAGTCACAAGCAGCACATTCAAGTGCCCGAATTAATTGGTCTATTCTCAGCACTAATGTGAAATTTAAAAAAAAGCTCTCAACTCCCATTAAACACCTTTAAATATTCAAATGTTTAAATATTTAGATAACCCAAACTGCTTCTAAGGTGCTCCAGTTGAGGGACAATATTTTGCTAATTCAGGTACTCATTCTTAATGGTCTGAGCACCCTCCTTGAGTGGGGAGAAATATAATGATTTCTGATGATTTCAGAGTCCATAGTAAAATTTTGGTCTGTTCCCACCTCCAACTGTTGGTTCAGTTTGGGATGTCATTACATCCTATGTTAATGGCAATGTTTTTCTTTAAATAATTCAGTTTTACTCTTTGAGCCAGATCTGTTGTAACAGAGTCCATTAATCGCTTGAATGCTATATCAGAGATGGGTTTGGTCCAGAGATATAAAATCCATTAAGAAATGTTTAAAAGAAATACTGCTCTTGTTGGAATAAATTCCACTCAAAGTCTGTGAAAACACAGAACAACAGGTAGAGGGTAGAATAGCTCATGTGAGTCAACATGCAAGTCTTTCTATATTCTTTTTATTCATCTTCCTATGACACGATTCCACTTTTAATTTCAGTCATTACTATGATAATAGAATTCAGACTGTCAGTGCAGTACAGCAATTATAGTAAAGAAATTATGTCTAAATCCTCAAAAGGAAATTCAACATTCACTTTCAAATGTACAGTAGCTCCTGTCAGCATGGCTTTAATTCAAGTGACCTGGTAAATACTACCTACCACATCAACCAACAAAACTTCATCTCAGCAAATTGGCTCTTCATAAGGCTGTTAGAAACTTTCTGTTGCCACTAGACCAGATACTTTTATTTCAAATATGTTTTGGTGGAAAGAGCTAACTTAACATCTTGGTGAATGCAAGGGAGTTTACTAGAATCGTATTCAGCATGTCAAATGAAATTCACTCAGTTGCCGATTTACTGGGGAAGAACGGGAAGAGTACAAACACTAGCACGAGCTTCTGGCTTCTGCTCCTCTGCCATGGGACTAGGAGCTCATAAGCTTCTGCTGCCTACTGCAAATTTTCTTTTAGTTCCTCATATTTGATGCACAGAGCAGTGAAGACCAAGAGCACTGTGCAGAATCCCAAGCTTCTCCCTAGCTTCTGCCCCACATCGCTACCCAGTCACATCAGGTAATGCCCCAGTGATACGCCCCTGTTCTGTAATAAAGCTTAATTTAAAGGGGCTTTCTATAGTGTAGACACAGTTTTAGACATGCAAAGTTCTGCTCGAAGTCCTTCTTCTAATTAGAACAAAATAACATACTTCTTGCTGTAGCTTGTGATGTAACTTATCACGTCCTTGCCTCCACAAAAAAGGGTAATGAATGGTTAGGTTCAATATTGGGTTAAGTTTTTTTACTTCTGATTGTTTACAGGGACTTTACAGGTAAACCTCTCTCTATAGTTAAAGCCATCATCATCAGGGCTTCCTTGGGCTTTGCTTCTCATCCTTACCATTGCATATCCAAATGAACTTCCTGGCTGACAATAGCTAGACTGTGAAGAAGGAAGTGAGGGCAGAACAAAGTGTTTAGTGTACATGTCTTTGTATCCTTTAAGGCAAAAGTAGCTTCCTGAACATTTTCCTGGATTCCTGAGGATTTTGCCAGAATTGACAACTATGTGTCAAAAAGAAATAAAAGTAGTTCTAGTATGCGTAAAAGATTTAGGAAAAGGGCCACCTTTATAATATCTCTTTCTTTAAATTGCTAACTTTAAGTTACTCTGGGAATTCCTGTGGTGAAATCATTTGTTAGTCCAATGAAAATCCAGGATGGCTGTAGTATTTAGTGATTCCTACTGTTTTAGTGCAATTTAGTTTAGTGAAACAGAATCAAAAGCTGGGGGATCTAAAGAGGCCACTTCGGCTTTGTCCCAGCTCCAGGTCAGGATGGTCTATGTTTCTGATGCTCCTGATTGACTTGTACTTCTTACTTTTGATGATTCATGGTTGTGGATATTTCAGAGTTTCCTCTGACAGCATATTACATACATGCACTATACTTACTGCTAAAAAGTTCTCCTAATAACGTACTTGAATATGCCTTGCAGAGGTACATGCCCATTGCTTCTTGTTCTTCGCACCATGGACATCTGAAATGACTCTAGACATCTGTGTGTGGGCGTCTGAATAGAAGTCAATATTCCAGCCAGGACCTGGATGGGAGGATTGGATCACATGTCTGGTGAGCTATTGCTATTAATAGACCCTAATGCAGCATTTGCTTTTCATTGAAACAGCATGGCATTGTTGAATCATGTTTGGTTGATGGCTCACAACATCCCTGGGATACTTTTTTCCTAGGACTACTTTGCAAGCAATTGTTTCCTGGTGTGTATTTGTGCAGTTGACTATTCCTCTCTAAATGTCTCTTACACAAAAAAAAATTACCCACCCTCATTAAGATTCCCCAAGCACACACTGCAGCAGTATGTCAGATTAGTGATGCAAATTAAGTGCATTTCTCCCTGGTTCTTTAGTGCTTGGCTTCACATTCACTGCACAGGCAGGCACTGTCTATATCTTGACACTCAGATAGTTTGAAAGATGGAATGTGTTTTGCCATTTACTGCAGGTAAATTTGCAAACTGCAAATCAAGTCAGTTGTATCCATGGAAACATCACTTGAACATAAGTGTATGCAGTTCCTCCTTTAGCCCTTTGATTAGGATCTGACTGTTCTGCAGACCAAGTCTTTCTAGTTCAGAAGAATAAATAAATGGGAACATTTGTTGTATCCAAAACAGTCTGTGAACATAAAGGACACCTGTAGAATTAATTGATTCCATTACAGGTTAAAACACATCTGTAGCAAATAACATTTTGTTAATTTGTTACTTAAAGCCTTGTTTAGAATTCTTAAGTGGATGGATTTTTCATATCCTTTATGAGCTCAATGGTCACAAAAATTGAGCTACGAAGCAGAAATATTTGGACAATTTCAGAGAGTGTTTAGGCAATGAGTATGACACCTTTGTGACAGTACTTCAAGAGCAATACTGGTATCAGTATTCACCATATCAGCTGATGTAGATGCTGCTCTTAGTTTCTGTCCTACTAATTTGCAAACTGTTATGAAGTCATGAGCAGATATGTGAGAGAACACCTGACCGGCTGATCTGAATTCTATTCCCATTTCAGATATTAGTTCGTGACTGTGTTCAAGACCTTTTGTCTCTGCTACCCAGTTTTGCAGTTAGACAGTGACTACTGTCTTCCTGTTTGGAAACTTATCATTTTGATGACAACAAGAGTGGAAAATTATTGTAAGTCTGCATCGCTGTGGATTTCAGTGAACAAAAAGATAGTGTGGTGGGGTTTTTGTTGTCTCTGGAGAGGACAATTTCAAAATTAACTTTCCAATGCAATATTTCAAATAAGTCTTCTATCAGTTAAATATTCTATCAGTTAAATACTCTGCAACATTGACTGTTTTGCCAAATATTCCCATCATTAAAAATTAAGAGGAAAGTAAATTTAGAAGAAAATTAAATGCTACCAAAGATAATTCATTTTAAAATATGAATGAAATTGTGTATGTTATGTGTTTTGTACTCAGTGAAATTGGCTGCAGAACTTCAAATGTTTCGTACTTCTGAGTAAAAATTTCTGGGAAGGAATTTATCTGCAAACAATTTTCATTATGTCCTTATGCATTTCCTGCTCAGGAAGTAACAATTTTTAACTTTATATGTCTGCCAAATCTGAATGGAATTTGGAGACAAAGAGAAGACACTTCTGAGACAAATGTTAATCCTGTTAAACACCAAACTGTGGCAGAGAGTAGCAGTATGAGAAACTGTCTAAGAAAAGTTCAGAAAAATCTTCAATATGAGAAAATACTTGGGTTCAAGAATAGCTCCACCTATTCCAAAGACCCTTGATTTGTCTTTCTACTGCCATGAAACTCTGCGAGGGGCCCGGTACTTTATTTCAGATTTTCGATTTGCATTTTCATTGCTAAATGTTGGGGTTTTTTTTCAGAAGCATTTCTAACATTTTTTTCTGAGTACAATGTTTAAACAATCTTGCTTACTATAAAAAGGAGAATGAATTTAAATTTTAATAGGAAAAACTCACAGTGTGCACGAGCATAAAATTAAAGGTTTCTTCTGTTGCCTTTTTTCCTCTAGGCTTTTTCAAGAGACTGGTATAATTCCAATATTAATTGCCTTCTGTATTTCTTATGGATGTTATGATTAGGATTTGGATTTAAAATCTTTTTATTAGACAAATAGCTTCATATAGCTCAATAATTTGATTATATCTAAAGTTTATGGGAGGAAATACATTCTGAAAAAAATACAGGCAGGTATTTTTGTGTTTGCAAGTATAAAATCCAACACACCATAGATCATTTATTGCAATGTTTGTCTAAATTTGCTACAATTATGTTTAAATGAATAAAAACACTGTTAGATGTTAGCATGGCATCGTTACCTTATGTTTTATTATTGGGCAAAATCAGAAAATGGAAATTTCATTAAAATATACAGCCATAATTAAAGTATGGCATTATTTTTACAATTAGGAAAAAATTGAGCAATTATGATTTCCATTAGCATGAGATACAACTTTTGGGGCCCAGTTCTGAAATGCAGTGAACAGAAGAGAAGGCTGCTTGAATTGTTTATTGTTATTACTATTGTTGTTGTTGTTGTTATGATTAGAGATTTGTGTGCACAGCTGTGTTACCTTATGAAACTCAAAAGAAAAGACTGTTCTAGAAAAGAAATCAGTTGATGTGGCAGAAAAGATAAGGTGTGAAGATTTTTCTGCTCTTACAGACCTCTTTACAATAATTAAACAAAAATCAAATACGCAGCACTCGTTAAAAGGGAATATTGAAAGGTTGATTTTTAATCAATGCAGTAATTCCAGAAATAGTTTGACTAGAGCATTCAGGCTTTGGTAAAGCTTCTCAACTCTGTGACAGAAAAGGAAATTGCCCTTCTCAGAATACATGAACCAGTCAACACTGAATTTCATCAGCATTTTACTTCTTATTGGTTTCTAGTCAAATTTTCAGTCCTGCTTCCCACTGAATTTACATGACTTT